>NW_008669731.1:123795-134993 GCF_000695815.1 Acanthisitta chloris
ACGAGGGAGGCGAATCGAGAGTTACTAAACTATGTAGTTACTAACCACGATAACCCAGTTCAATTGTATGTAAAGATGACATGTGCTTCAAGCCTGCGCTGAAGCCACTGAATGCCAAGAAGTACCATGTGTATTCCTTCTGTGCAGAAAAAGGGTAGTTTGGACACAAATTTGATATCAAAGATGTGAGAAGAAAAGCAAAAATTGCCTGTTCAAAATAACATAGAAAAAAAACCCAACTCAAAGGTCCCCTCTTAAAATAACTCTCCTTGTCCTAACATCCTCCATGTCCTGCTACCACATACTCTTACTTCTTTCCAACAAAAACATGACGTTTTGAGCTTGGACTATTGTATCTCTGATATGTTCTCCCTTTCAAGATCTTCCAGCGCACTAAGCATCCTTCCTACTTTCATCCAGAGCCACTCTCATCCTACTAGCAGTTTAAATTACTGAGCACATAACAAAAATGCTGATTTTTAAAAACACAGTTGGTACTGCACCAATAACAAGACTTAGTAAACCCTTACCCCTGCCTGGAAAGGGCATTGAGCAATATCTAGCCTCCTTGGGAAGCGTTGATATATTTGAGAAGTACATCAACTTCCTTTATGAAAAAATAAAGGTTACTGGCCAGAGAACATGATTCCAGATGTCCTTTCTTGACTTTATTGTTTCACATTTTGCTGCAAGAGTGATTATCCATAAGATTTTCCTTCCATAACATATGTTGCATCCTATCCAAGCATATGCTTAAGTTGCTTATAATGTTGAAGTACACTATCTAGTTTCATAATCAAAGCTCTAGTATTGTCTTCATTATAAATGAAGCAAACATTTAAGGTTCTTGATTTAGAGACCCATTCGAGGAAGTGAAGGGGAGAAACAATAGAGCTAGACAGCACTTACTTTTGATATAAATGAGGAAGAACAAGTTAATTTTGAATGGGGGGGAAGCAGCAAAACCAAACATTCTACTTCAATTCTGAATCAGCAATGCAAGCACTGATATTAATCCATCCTTCCCTGGTATCTGATGCCAATGGCACAGCACAAGAAGACTTCATCAAAATTAGTAATACACATATAATAACTGGAACAAATTTCTGTGGGCTAGATATCCCTGCATATTACTTTCAATGCAGGAAAAAGAAAGAAAGACATGCTGTTCCATGTAATGATTCTCTTCACAGTATACCTTAGCTGATCTCATATCCTTCTAGCAGAAAGGGCATGCCAAGAGCAAAAAACACCATGTTGAGCCATATCCTAGCAAATGCCAGTATAAAAAGAGCATTAAATGCAAAGATGATGCAGAGGAATTTGGCTTAACTTTATGTGAATGCTGGCTCTGTATATTTTTTAAAAAAACCAAAAACTACAACACTCTTCTTCTTTTACCCTGCACTTGCAGTTGAACATATGCCAAACATTTTCTGTTTTATAAGGTACAGGTAGCCCTAAACCCTGTGTGATTTCTTACAAAAATACTCATTTTTAATTTTTACTGAAGAAGTAGCCTTTCAAGAGATTAGTTAATCTTAATCTACATGTCTTGAAAATAGGTTGGCGAGCATACTCAAACAGGGAAGCCTTTTAACATGACACATATTGGAAAACTGAAAATATCTTAGAAGAAGAGCAGCGTATCTAGGAGCAAGGCTGGATATCACACGCCAGATGCTGAGCATCCATCAGTTTGATGCTGTTTCTATAAAGCACTGCAGCATCCTGGCCTGTCCCAGAACCAGCTGAGTTCTTTTCCCCCAAGACTGAAAGAGGTAATTTTCATCTGCTTCTTAGGCAAGACTGGTCTCTATTACCTACACCAACCTGCACCTCCTCACTCTTAGCTGCAAGGAGACACTAGGGGAGGAGATTAGTCCTTGCTCTTGAATTGTTTTTGAAAGAAAAAACAGAGACATTGGGTTCCACTTATCCAACGGAAAAAAGTGTCAGACAGTTCACCGATGTTTAAATGTAGCAACCAGAGGGAGAATTTAATTCATTTGGCTATTTCACACAAAAACCTCCAGTAGACTGGATCTTCATTTCATATGACCTTTTTCCCTGAGAAAAGTATTGTCCAATCTTCAACCACCTATGTTAGAAAACATGTAGAAGTAGATAGATTTCAGAAAGCACAGAAGTCCACCAAATACTGATGATGCAATTAAGTGCCAAACATCAATCAAGAATACTCAGGAAAAACAAGTCAGCTCCTGAAATGAGACACAAACAGGCAAAGTCCAACCAGTTTTTGGATGTGAAGCATGGCAATATCAAACAACAGTAAGATGGAAGCTGCTTTAATAATTGCATGTAACCCTTGTCTTCTAAATAAGGAACTATTTATGAAGGCAGTTACAGAGTAAACCAATTTAGGAAACTTTCGTTAACTGAGTACTTATTTGCATGGGGTACTGACATTCATGTGCCTATAGAAAAATACCGTACTTGAAACTTTCTTGGAGGTTAAAGTACCACTATTTTTTGCTACCTCCTTAAGAATTCAGAGTTATCATTTCGACATAGGCTGTTTTTGTTTTCTTGTTCATGTATAATTCATCTAAGAGGGTAATTTTTGTAAATCTCTGTATTCTGGAAGTTAAACACAAGTGCACAAGTGCAAGAGAATCACGCATGTCTGATTGAAGCATCTATGATTAAGCAAATACAATATTCTGTCCTCATTTCCACATACATTTAAGGATAAACATGCCTTGAAGCAGAGGAAGAACAGCTAGTAGACAAAAAAAATATTTTTAATTCATGTTTGTAAGGAAGTAAAGAAGAAATGCTTAAGGGGGGATATATTTTAAACCAAAGGACAGTCAACACAAAGAAGGTTTGACGCATTTATGGCATGCAATATTTTACTACATAAATACTAAGAACTAAAGCAAATAATTTACCAGAAGAAATCCAGATTTTCCACAGGGGAACCTGGTGCTATATCATCACATATGAAGTCTAAATCCTATCATGTACTCCTCCTCAGAGTACAGATGTCTGGAATAATACAACCTGAAATAAGTAATTATTTTAATGCAACCAGAAATATTATCTGCAAAACACTTGCTAGGCACCCTGTACTTTAAATAGTCTATTAATAAGGAAAGCTGGCTTATCTCTAGAGATCAGTCTTTCAAATTAATAACTTTTATGTTCTAAATAATGTATTGTAGCTAAGCAGCAGAGAAATTGGAAAATTTATGAGTAACATTATAGATGATTATAAAAAATTAACCTTTCCATTTTTTTCTTGAAGGAATCTGGTCTATTCTTTTTTAACTCACAGCAGAGCATCTACAAATACTCATTCCTTTTTATACTTTCAACTAACAGCTTTTCTGCATTAATATTTAACATGCAGTAACAGTATCCTTTGGGGAACATATATGATTTTATATGTAGCTGTTTCTATCCATAAAATAAACTTGGAGAACCAAGTAAGTCACAGTGGCCACCAGGACTCCATAACCCAGTGTAATGCATTGCTCAATGTAATAATAGACATAATGAGAATTTTCATATTTTGAAAAACAGTGGATTAGCAATAACTGAAAGACAAATACACCTGCAAAATCTATACAAAGTCCAAATTTTTGTCTGTCTTTATAATTTCTCCTATGGTAGCTCAGTGTGCAGGAGGGTTAAACAGTATGAATATACCTGAAAATTAAGACCTAGACAGACTGACATATTTTATTGCATAACAATCTCCCCCCTTCCCCAAAAAAAAGTTTTGATCTTAACTGCATTGTACACAAAGGAAGAACTATATCTTCCCACAGAAATAAAAAGGAGCTTAATTTTTCATCACATTATTTCTTAAGGCTTGTCCATGTTAGAGTCAGGGGGGATAAAATGATAAAAGGCAAGAGATACACCTTTCTGTCATGCAAAACCATTATAGCTCTTCATGATCCTTGAGTAAATGAACATACACTGCTAAGTTCTTCAGTAATTAAAATAAACAGCTGATGAGCTTTCGTTTCCCATTATTTTCAACCATATAAAACAATACCAAAGCTCATACAATCGCTTTACAACTGAGCAAGCTACAGTTGTGTGCTCTTCAGCCTGCAGGCGGCTTAAAAATCCTCTAGAATTTGATGTCAATTTCTCTGAACTGCATCAAAAAAGTGCATTACCACAGCTCCATAAACTGTCCTACACCAGACACTGGAGCACCTGAAAGGAGAAGTAGCCAAAAACTTAAAAGTCTCATTTTCTTTTAATTAACCCTTATCACTGCCATTTGTATCTTCTTTTCACTGGATCACAGAATCATAAAATCATAGAATTTTAGGGGTTGGAATGAGCTTTACAGAACATCTAGTCACAACCCCACCCCTGCCATGGGCAGGGACACCACCTCACTAGACCAGGTTGCTCAAAGCTTTACCCAGCCTGGCTTTGAACACTGCCAGGGTTGGGACAGCAACCACATCCCTGGGCAACCTGTTCCAGTGTCTCACCACCCTCACAGGAAAAAAACTTTCTCTAATATCTAACCTAAACTTTCTCTCCTTCAGTCTGAATACATTACCCCTTGTCCTATCATTACATTACAGTTCAAAGAGCCCCTCGCCAGCTGCCTTGTAGGCCCCTCAGATACTGAAAAGTAGTTGTGAGGTGTCCACGCAGTCTTCTGTTCTCCAGGCAGAACAGCCCCAACTTCCTCAAGCTGTCTTCATAGGGGAGATGCTCCAGTCCTCTTATCAACTTTGTGGTTCTCCTCTGGACTTGCTCCAACAGTTCCATGTCCTTCTTATGTTGAGGACACCAGAACTGCATGCAGTATTCCAGGTGGGGTCTCATGAGAGCAGAGGGAGGAAATCACTTCTTTTGACCTCCTGGCCACACTGCTTTTGATTTAGGTCAGAATTCAGTGGGTCGCCAGCTCATGGTGAGTTTCTCGTTCACCGTTGTTCCCAGGTCCTTCTCTTCATTGCAGGTCTCAATTACTTCCCCACCCAACCTGTAGGTGTGCCTGAGATTGCCACGGGTCAGGTGCGGGACCTTGCACTTCATTTTGTTGAGCTTCATAAGGTTTGCATTGGTCCACCTCTCAAGCCTGTTAAGATCCCTCTGGATGGCATCCCTTCACTCCAGCATGTGACTGCCTCACACAGCTTGGTGTCACCAGTGATTTGAGTAGATAAACATTATTTCCTATTCCATGCGTTCTTTCCCTTTCCAGATTACGTCCCACACAAAGCATGGGACAGAATAGCTGACCGTAGATTTCTAATGGGTTCAGTATTTTTGGCAGTAGTACTGTGATTGTAGTAAACTAAGAAAATAATTAAAGAGAAGTAAATTGAATACTTGCACATTCTTGAGTGGGTATTGATGCTTTATTAAAAACAATGAAAAACCTAAACAAACAAAAAAAACAAAAAAAAAAAAAAACAAAAAAAAACCAAAACAAAAAACCTCACCCCGAAACAAAACCAAACCAAAAACAAATAAACAAACAAACAACAAAACCAACACTTCATCCTGAATGATAGTTCCATAAGGTCAATGTCAATTAAATCTTAAGCGCTCCTTTCATGGTTCAGCTGTTGAGGCTTCCTATATAATTTTGCTGGAATATACAGCATATAAAATGAGTAATGGAGCTTGTATTTGTATTCTGTCATTCTCTATTAGTGTTGTGTACAGAAAACAAGACCCAAACAGTTAGTGATGAGTGAGGTGAAGAAGGGAAATGAAAATGTCAAATGTAGGAAGAAACTGTTAAATGGCACCAAGTGCCTGGGTGAGGTGTTTGTCTACCCATGTGCTGCTTGTCTTTCTCAATCTATCATCAGAAAGGACAAGGATCCTCAGGAGGGATGAATGTCCTAAGTCAGAAGGATGGAGTGGTCTACATCCTTGATTGCCTCAGGCAATAGCATGCTTGCCCTAAACTGTCAGTTTATGGTCTTCACTGCAATCTGCCTCCTGTCAATGTAAAATTCAGAAACTGAAATCCAATGTGACTTGTATCCTTCAAAAATAAAGACTATGCTTTTCCCCCCTCCAAAAAAAATGATAGAACAATGATTACAGGCATTTTCAGGGAGGATCACAGCATGGGAGGGGACACACATTCCACTATACCAACTTGCCCCATTTTTCATGGAGACTGATGCTGAAAGCTAAGAGACTGACTGGAAGTGGTTGGCCCAAATGACCATCTGACCATGAAAGAGAAATATGGGTTAAAATTTGAAAGGAAGTCCTAATGGAAATGTAAACCAGAGAGAAGCAGCACTGCCACTACTGTCAGTAAGAAAGGGCTGGAATAACAGAAAAGTCGATCAAAACAGTTAAAAATGAGAAGAGAAACACACAGAAACATGCTGAAGTTTCTACACGTCATTTTATCTCCCCTCTTTCATAATAACGAGATGACAAACAGGAAGCAAGCAAACAGGTAACATATTCACTATTGTTCTCAGAGATGTGCAACAATTCTGACTGAAAGACCACAGGCCACCCACTTACTACACTACCACCTACAAATGATAGCATCATGAGCATGACAGGTACATCTCAGTTTACATTAGTTCTGCTTAGCCTTTTTTTTCCTTTTTAAAGTATGTTTATTTTTATATGTGATGTTGGGTGCTTGAGCATATTAAAAACAGAAGTCTATGAATGTTAAATTGAGAATGGCTGTTTCCCTTTTACAGCATGAAAGCTTACTAAGAGGATTATATTCTATTTCATCACAGAATAGTGATTTAGAGTTTATTTGTTAAATCTTTCTCATAACTGGAGATTTTAAAGAGTTATTCTTACATTTTCTAATAATACTTTATAAATTATGGCACATTATTAATATTAAATATTCCAGAATGTTTACAATAGTACCAGAAACCATGGATGTCATCCTTTGGTCATCCACAGACAAAGTCAAAGCATAGATCTGACTTAGTCTCTTAGAAGAATTTTGTGAGGAGACCCTAAAAATCACAAACCTTTAATGAAGTTTAGGCCACACTGAGGTCTTGCACTGAAAGTTTTTATTATAGAGAGTTCTCAATGAGTACACGAACTCCACACTCACATGACAAGGATGAATGTTGCAATCTTTGTGTTTTGCATGCAACATACTTAGGACTGGATACTGTGCTACAACAGAGCATACTAGTACTCTAGAGCAAATGTAGTGTCCTCATCTCATACCAAATAACAAAAGCCCAGGCAAACATATGCTGATAATTTACGAACAGACAGAATAGATGAGAAAGATGCTGAAAACACAGGCATGAACACACTAATTCTGGCAATGCATACCCAATTTGCCAGATGCTTTAAGCAGGAATCCAGACAACCTGCACCCAGCACAGTTACTGTCCCTAGGGCAACTGCATCACAATCAACAAGAGATTTCTGAATACCCTCCAGAACCTTAAGTAGTTGCTGGCACAGGTTACACCTTGGCAAAGGGGCATACTTTAAAGCTGATACAGACCTCAGAAGCTGACTGTATCATTCTGACGGGGTTCTGTGCCAAGCCAGGCCATCTTTTCACCTTCTCCCCTACAAGATGAGCACTGCTTCCAACCTAATATCCATATAAAAACAGGAAATAAAACAGTTGGTGGAAGACTGTCACACAGCACGAGTATCTGTTCTGGATTCCTCTAATGGTATTGTTTAGTACAAGCAAGAAAAAAACATAAAGCTTAGTTTGTTAATATATGTATTACTGCAATGGGGAGAGAAAAATAAAATCAAACAAAGCCCCGCCAAAAAAAACCCAGAAGAAATTGAAAAACTAAATTATCCACCTTACACCTCCACGCCTTGGAAAACGGGCCCTAGCAGAAGACCAGCCAGTTTTCTGAAGACCCTCCAATCCCTTCTCTCCCTGCTGACTCCCAGCTTGCTCTTCTTTTCCCTTCCAATCTCCCCAATCTCTAGCTCTTCACAGGCCAGGTTTTCAGTCTTTGAGCAGCCCCTCCACCTCTCATTGCCTCTTTCTGTCTCCTCCCAGGACTCTGCTTTTGCACAAGTACCTATGGCAAAAATACACTGTGTAAGGCTTGCTGACAACGTTTAGGAGAAGACAGCAAGGGAAGAGTCTTCTAAATACAAAATAATTTTTAAGGAATCCCCCAACAGTGTCTCGATATTCACTTTGACATAATGAGAGTAAACATAGTAACACAGCAAGGGTTGTCATTCTCCCTTCACCAGCACAGTATTCTCCATGGGAAAGAGAGAAACATGGCAGGAGCCATAGATGGAAAAGAAGAAATAAGCAACCTCAACGACTTATGACACCAGAGTTCTCTCCGAGCAGGACTAATCTCCATTTACTCTACTAAGCTGGAGCTTCTTTATGGAACACTTCATGTATAGAAGATTACTAATTCACCATCCATCAGAGACAATGTTTTTTGGGTTTTTTTAAGCTGGATAGCTTTGTTGATAGAGTTCTGCTGGATACCTGTAATAAGACTCTTTCTTCTTTAGTGGTTTATTCCCAGACACAGAAATAACATCCCAAATTTAAAAGTAATTCAGCTTCACCCTCATCCCACCATTAACTATATATCTGTCTTAGCAGTGTGATCATCATTGACACCAGGTCAGATTGCCTCAGGTCAGGTGAATTTGCAATGATCTTATGATATGAAAATAATTTAATTCAAAGAGAAGAGGACCCCATAAGATAAAAGCAAATGGCAGACTGCTCAGTCTTGCCTTCTAACTGCAGTAATCATGGAGAGAGTAGCTCACTCTCGACACAGCCCAGGTTTTCTAAATGAAAAAGGGATTCACCCCTGACCCCAAAATGCCAATCAGCAAAGAAAAAAAAAAAGGCTTCCAAATAACCAAAGAGGAAATGCAGCTTTTTTAGTTCAGTCCAGTGGAAAACAATCCTGACAGTTTTTCCAAAATATGCAGATTCCGATCATAAAAATAATCTGCTGGGTTTTTTACTGATTTTTAAAAAATAAATAAATTACTATTGGTCAGTTATTCTCCAAGATTGGATAGTCCCTCCAAAGCCTTAGCTAAGGGTTTCTATCAGGAAAACTATAGCCAGCCAGTGCATAAGGGGATGCATTAACAGATACAAAACTGAAAACGCAACTGTACCAATTTTAAATTTGAATACACCATGGTGTTGCTTTTATCCCAGCAGCTCTGATACGTTGCTTAAGGTTCTAGTTAATAAAAGGTCACTCTGCAGCATGTTTTTTTCTTCATTTTTTAATGTCAGTGAAATCCTCAGGGCTGTTGTGAGTTGCTCTGGAAATGCCACAACACAGAATGGAAGAGAACAGCTTTTGGGCTGGGGGTAGGCAGCTGTGAGAACCTGAACCTTCTTGGTCCCCAAGGTGACAGTGAAGATGAGTCCACTGTACAGTCTCATGCAAACAGACAGAGCTAGTGAGGGCTATGACAGTCTGCTCTCAGTGTCGTCACTGAAAATCTGCAGAATGAACATCACCTTTCCACAACCTTCTACCTGCTTGCAGCACTCACTAATCATCTGCTGTTTCACCAAGTCAGGAGAGATGAGATACTTGGAGAGGACAAGGACTGAAAGCACACATAATTCGACCAGAATAACTCAAAAAGAGTAATTTGGATGACAAGCAGTTCAGCACAATAAACTAATCACTTCCAGACAGAAAGTCTCACTGAATAAAACAACTAGAGTGCTATATGAAAACACTGCACATCAGGAAAACTGTAATTACTCTCTGAAGAAATTATAGAAGGAAATTACAAGAAAAAAGAACCAGAAAGTTAAAGTCAGCAAGTTTAAAGATTAAAAGCACTACTTTTTGCAGAACAGAGAAAACTGAACTACTACACTTTGATCCTTACATGTAATATTGGTAACAGGAAGTGGTTATTCAAAAATATGGAATCCATGAAATGGGGCATCACAGCCAGCACATTTCTAATCCACTCCAGTTTGAACTGACTGTATTTGTTCCTGCATCCTTCCACTGAGGCGAAGGAAAAATAATCCAGATATAACAAAAAGAAACTGTTAAAACAAGAAACATTTCAGACCAAAGCTAGAAAAGCAACATAGGAGCTACATCCAAGTCAGCACTGTGCTTCACATGGTCCTGGCCACATTACTGTACTCATTTTTCCTTAAAATGTGAACACTGAAACAACCATCCACACCTGCCTCTCCTCCATATTAGATAACTGATGTTGAAATGTAGTCCACAATAAGAAACCACTCTAAGCTCTGTGCAGAACTCTGCAGCTCATGTGCCAGAAAATGCAGCTATATTGGCTACCTATTGCACTAACATAATCCCAAAGTAGACTAGGCCCTTGTTTATCTGAAAGCTCTCCTTTCTTCAAAAGAGACTTAAGTCTACACTACTGCAGCTGCAATAAATGTGATGCTACAGCTAGAGCTCCATATACACAGCTAGAGCTCCAGGTACATAACGGATGAACAATTAACATGGTATTTTCTAATTTTCTAGGCATATTGAAGGTTGCTATGTGGCCAGAAGCACAGAAGACCCAAAGCATTTTGACAATACAATTACTTTTGGGCATTTGTTACCACTAGGAAGAAGTTCACACACCATGAGCACATAACTAAAAATTAATAACTACATGTTTGCTCAACGGTGTTCTCTCATCTCAGCCAGCCAGCTGCTTTTCTTCATTTACCTTAAGTTGTTTTGGTTTCTTTAATGCTGTTGAACTTTTTAATGACCATGTTCATTCCAATACTGTTCTGATTTGAAATGTCTTTAGGTCTATAAAAAGTAACACATCTGTCAATAACCATTTTAGCAGACTAGTGCCATTATATCCAGCCTAACTATTCAGAAGTGCAGACGACCACCACGTGATGTCAATCAACAGATAATGAATAGCAAAAGGTTTGTTCAAGCAGTTGCTGCTAATTTCCAATTAAGAATACAGGGTACATAACAAGCTAATGCACTGAAATAAACAAAATTCCACCTGGCTTTGGCTTTGCAGGGTAGTTTTGCCTTTGCATCAGGTAATACATTTCAAGATAAGAAAGGAAAGCAAATATGTTCACTTCCCTCCTGCCAACTTCCATACTGTGTCCCAAGCAGGGATCTATTTGGCCCGAGCAAAGACCAGCATAGGACTGCCCTCAATTATTTCTCTGTAACCCTTCCAATAATGAGACAAGGCAAGTGTATTTTGGCAAGTGGATTTAT
>NW_008669732.1:0-1750 GCF_000695815.1 Acanthisitta chloris
TTAGGAAGAGGTTTTTTATGGAAAGAGCAATCAGGTATTGGAATAAGCTGCCTGGGGATGTGATGGATTCACCATCCCTGGAGGTTTTCAAGATGAGACTGGATGTGGCACTTAGTGCCATGGTCTAGTAACGGTGGTAGGGTTGGACTCGATGATCTTTGAGGTCTCTTCCAACCCAGTTGATTCTATGATTCTATGATTCTGTGAAAGAGGACTTGACTGTTGCTAGGACTGTAGATATTATGCAAACAACTAGATAAGAAAGAGGAATTGTGGGCAGATAAATATGCAGGAGGATGTGTGATGTAAAAGTACTAAGAAACTGTATAAAAGCTAGCTGGTAGAGAAAATAAAGGTCTTTGCTTGCAAACAGCATCAGAGTCTGTTACTCATTGCCACACATTACCTTGCTTATTCTTTTGCTACTTTAAAAGGAAAATACAAGCTTGTTTGTTTAACTTAGTGTCTGCGTCCTTGTTGGTGACCCCATCTGCTCAGCAAAACATCAACTTCGTGGCCCTCCTCTGGACTTGTTCCCACATTTCCACATCCTTCTTATGTTGGGGACACTCAGAACTGGACACAAAACTCCAGGTCAGGTCTCACAAGAGCAGATGGGGAGAATCACCACTTTTGACCTGCTGCTCACACTGCTCATCAAAGATGCAGCCTTCGGTTGGCTTTCTGGGCTGCAGCTGTGTACTGACAGCTCATATTGAGTTTTTCATCCACCATCACCCTTCTCTGCATGGCTGCTCTCAATCACTTCTCTGCCCAGCTGATAGGTGTGCCTGGGATTGTCATGACCCAGGTGTAGGACCATGTGCTTCGCTTTGTTCAACTTCATGAGGTTGGCATCAGCCCACCTCTCATGCCTGTCAAGGTCCCTCTGGATGGCATCCCTTCCCTCCAGTGTGTCGACTGCACAGCTTGGTGTCGACAGTGAACTTGCTGAGGGTGAACTCAATCCCACTATTCATGTTGCCAACAAAGATGTTGAACAGTATCAGCCCCAGCACTGACCCCTGAGGGACACGATTTGTCATTGGTCTTCATGTGGACAATGAGCCGCTGACCACAACTCTTTGCTTGCGACCATCCAGCCAGTCCTTTATCCACCGAGTGGCTCCTCCATCAAATCCACATCTTTCCAATCTAGAGACAAGGATGTCATGCAGGACAGCATCAAATGCTTTGCATATATCTAGGTTGACAGTTTTGCTTCCCCTATCCATCAATGTTGTAGCCCTCTCATAGAAAGAAGGTCACCAGATTTGTCAGGCACGATTTCCCCTTTGTAAATTCATGTTAGCTGTTACCAATCACCTCTTTGCTTTCCATGTGCCTTAGCAGTTTCCAGGCTCTTCCATGATCTTGCCTGACACAGAGGCAAAACTGATCCATCTGTAGGTTCCTCAGGTTTTCTGCTTTCCCCTTTTTTAAAATGGGGGTTATATTTCCCTTTTTCGAGGCTTTGAGGATTTCACCTGACTGCAACTGTTTTTCAAAAGTGATTGATAGTGGCTTAGCAACTTCATCTGCCAGCTCTCTCAGGACCCACATATGAATCTCATCAGGTCCCATACACTTAGGCACATTCAGGTTCCTTAGATGGTCTCGAACCTGATCCTCTTCTAGAGTGGGCTTAGAGTCTTTATTCTCCCAGTCCCTGCATTTGCCTTTCTTGTTTTGGGTGGTGTGGCTAGAGTATTTGCCATTGAAAACTGAGGCATAGAAGTCATTGAGAACC
>NW_008669733.1:0-2888 GCF_000695815.1 Acanthisitta chloris
AGAATTTAAGGGTTGGAATGGACCAATATACAGTTTTCTGAATCAGAACTGAATTTTGTCTTAGGCAAATTGCAATATAATTGAGGGTTTTAATACAGGAATGGAAAAGAAGTTTTATTAAAGGTCACTGCAATTTTTTTCAATCAGGTATTCTAATCTGAAAAAAACCCTAATTTCACAGAGTCAATTAGATTGGAAAAAACCTCTGTGATGATAGAATCCAACCTTTGAATGAACATCACCATGTCAACAAGACCTTGGCACTACGGGCTGTGTCCAGTCTTTTCTTAAACACTTCCAGGGATGGTGACTCCACCATTGAGCAGTCCAGTGCCTGACAACCCTTTCTGTGAAGAAATTCCTCCCAGTGTCCAACCTGAACTTCATTCATTGCCGTAATAATAAAGAAAATAAATAAATAAATGATAAATTAATGTATCACATTCATAAATTTTCAGGGATATATACTAATTTCCAGAATTTATTGAGGCAATAATCCCTCTTGTACAAAATAGCATTTGTTATTAGAGTGTGAGGAAAAATCCATATTATGTTAGACAATAACCCAGTTGTCGCTACCTCTTTGGCCAGTCATACATTTTTTCTATGCAGATTTCCTGGAAGCAGTGATACTACTGAGCTTCCTTGATGCTTAGTTTATCTGTGTCATAAAATACTTACATTCTGGGGAGAGAGGAACGGAGAGGTGAAAACTGTACACGGTGTTACATGGACTGAACAGGAAAGTGCTGTGAAGCAGAGAGAGAAGACTAAGCAGTAGCTGTATGCACAGGTATCCTTTCAGTTGTGTTATATCAATGGAGTGGGAGGCCAGGAGTCAGGATCAATGTTTCAGTTATACCTTCATGAGGAATCATGTCACATTGACTGTTTGTGCAAATGTAAATATTTTGTGTCTGGTGTTCACAGGAAGTGTGGTTTGCCCAAGGGTGTGTGTGCAGTTTCTCTTCCTCACTGCTACCGTGCGAAGCACTGTCTGGTAGTCTTTATTCTCTGGATTCTTTCTGTTCAGTGGTACTGTGTAATAAGCCTGAAACTTGCACTTAGTGAGTTTCAGAAGGAAACTTGGTGTGCTTGTGTGTACATTTTCCCATGCATCTAACAAACACAAGGCCGACAAAAACAACACAAATGTTATGGTTAACTCTGCCCACCCATCTTTACAACAGTGTTTGGGAGGAGCAGTGCAATTGTAATGTGGTGTAGGAATGCTTGTCTGTTCCCCAAATGAAAATGTTTGTTTACCAAGTGGCTAATCCTGAAGCTTTATCAGTGAGAGGTCTAGGCAGGAAGAGTCTGCAGTTTGACTTTGCTAAACTTTTACACAATTTTTCCTCCACATGAAATATTTCCACAGGAATCTATTGCGGGTGAAAGATGCTGGATCACCAGTTGCAGAGGTTGAACTCTACCTACAGGAAAGGTAACAGGAACTGGATTTTATCTTTAGAACACAGCCTTCACTGTGTCTCACTCCTTGACCTGGAAAGGACTTTTCCAAGGTCAAAAGGAGAGTTTGGTACCAACGACTCAGTCCTTGGTGCATCTGTAATGCAGCTACCAAGGAAGCCATATAGGTGCTGGCTAAGGAGATCTTTTTTTATGATGTCTGCTTGAATTTCTGATGTTCATATTTTGGGGCAAAGACTAACTTCTTCAATGTTTTATTTCTCTAGGTTTTTTACAGCAGCAGGAGGTCTTCTCCTGCCTCTTATGGGGGCACTTAACCTTTTGATAATGCCTCCTTCACAAAGAAGAGAAGAAAGGATGGAGCAGCAGTGATGTGGAATGGACTGATATCCACATGTGGCGTTAACCATCATAATATTCCCTGTCCTGCTAACATGAAGAACTCAATAAAAGAGTTGAATTGGCATTCATGAGAGTGTGAGGTTCTTTCTGGTATGCACCTACTCCCCTTTCTTGAAGTGCTGGTTAACTTCAGGAATCTGTTGATTTTATTTCAAAGCTGCAGCTAAGCCAGAAAAATAAAACCTGTTGAATATTCTTTATTGTATTAGCCTTTTTTCCCTGCAGGAAACAGAAATAGCTGCAACTTGGTTAATCTATCAGAGATAATGTGCCTTTGGATTTTGAGGCCACAGTGGCAGAGCTTGTTACAGACATGGTAATGCAAATTCTTACTGTCTCTTGATTCTGAAGAGAGCTAATCTTTACAGCCATAGGTTATAGATCTTGCACATATCTCTCTTGGTTTGTTACTAGTGGAGCACTGTAAAGAGTTAGACATATACTGATGATGTTTCTATAATGTGCCTTCTTGAAATTTGTATTATAAAAGTGAAGCAAAAAAGAGAAGTAAAATACTGAGTTGGTATATTATCAGTAAACACCTCTTGTTCTTGACATTCTTCCTGTTCATTTCATGGACATTGATTTCATGTAAATTTTCATTCCTGTTTTCTGTGTGCTTGTTCTAGTTATTTAAATGCAGGTGAAAACTAGGAAAACTAGGAATGTGACTGGTACTCTGTCTGCAGCTATGCTTTTCCTCCAATTGCTACAGTTTGTGGTTGTGGGTTTTTTTTGGTTTTTTTTTGGCAAGTCTGTATGTCAGACTGTGCCTCTGGTAGCACTCTGGCACTGCTGTGAGCAGGTGAAATGGCTGCCTCTGCAGACTGGTGGCCATTTTATCTCTTGTGGTTCAGTGCTTATGAGTGTACTGATGCATATGCTAATGCTTCCCTAAGTGCTGTTCTGTCGTTTTCCTTAATATTTAATGTAACAAAAGTAGAACAGCTGAGAAGTTTCTAAATTCCTTCTTTGTTTCATATATTCTATCTCACTAAGCTAGTTTCAGGCTCTATTCATATTTCAGTTCTCTTATTTTCTTTGTGGGTGTTCAG
>NW_008669733.1:2922-3985 GCF_000695815.1 Acanthisitta chloris
TTTACAGGGTTGATGCTCCTGCCTTCATAGTCTAGAATGCCTTTTTCTTTTCCCCTTCCAAATGCTCCTGTCTGCTTGTTATAGGAAAAGCCCTGCAGTTGTTTCTGCTCTTAACCGCTGGCCCTACTTGTCCTTGTCCCAGTCACACACACACATAATAGCTTAATATTTTTTGCTCCATGTCAGTGATAGATAAATATTCTCTGAATTAATCTAAAAGCGTGTTTTCCTTAGAGGGAGAAAGATGGATTCTGTTACTACGCACTTCTTTTTGTATTTCGCGGCCCAAAATGTGTTAGAAGCTAATTAGAGAGAAAAGAAGTTTATCTCTCTGCAATGTCTTAGTGAGTGAGAGTCAGCAAATTGCAATACTGAGAAGATCAGTTCGTGGCCATTGCATTCATTTATCTCTTTTTGGTGAGAGGGATTGGTCTTGCAATCCTCTCTTCACATACCTCCCTTGAAAGCTCAGATTCAAGAGCTGTGGCCAAGATTGTGTTGGTAACATGTTAAGTTTTACTTTTCTCTGTCTTTCTTTTGTTCTTTTGAATTTGTCCTTTGAATATGAATACTGGATATCAATAATTAAATAGTAATTGGCTATTCATAATAAAATATTTTGATATTATTTTTACAGTACAATGAAAACAGTATATAATAGGTCTGTAGTGATAATACTGACTTGTGCTGTGCTGGTTAGGGAAGGCTGGTACAAACAGTATAAACTGGTATACACTGTTTCTTTTGCACTTCTGTATTTCCTCTTAATTGGAACTGTGCTTTTGTGCTGGCTACAGGAATGGAGTACTTGTAAAACTCTGCTTTGCGTAGTGTAGTGAGATCTTGGGGTGGGGTATATTTGTAATAAGGCCAAACTGAGAGAGAGGTTGTGATTTTGTTTAGCATTAGATCTGGAAAACCTCTGTAACTTGCCTGGCCTGCATTCCCAGTTGTGCATGATGTAAGCAGACAGCTGTGTTTTAACCACTGTCTTATTTTATTTTTGTGGGTCGCTTTCCTTATTTTTTGCCTTATCACCTTGGTTGCTTCTCCAGTCCACTCT
>NW_008669733.1:4000-13302 GCF_000695815.1 Acanthisitta chloris
AACTTGGTTTTGTGCATTGCCTCTAGGTGCTCTGCAAAGTCTTAGTATCAGCCTGGAACTAGACATTGCATCACCTTCTCTGTGACTCTCTCACCCCACGTTGTCATCACTTCAAAGTTTTTCCAGGCATATTACTTTGGAGGGCCTCCTCTGATGAGATGGTAATGTTGAGAAGGGAGAGCATACAATATAATGACCAAGTCACCTCAAAAGGCATTGCCTCTAGGTGCTCTGCAAAGTCTTAGTATCAGCCTGGAACTAGACATTGCATCACCTTCTCTGTGACTCTCTCACCCCACGTTGTCATCACTTCAAAGTTTTTCCAGGCATATTACTTTGGAGGGCCTCCTCTGATGAGATGGTAATGTTGAGAAGGGAGAGCATACAATATAATGACCAAGTCACCTCAAAAGCCTCAAGGGTGGACGGACTCCCTGGGAGAGAGGCTGCTGCTCTGTGCTTCTCACCCGCCTTCAGGTTAGCTGTTGGTGCACAGGCTCTTGGTAAAGCCCGTGCTAATAAGTTAAGCCCTACAACTGCTTATTGGCTTATGCACTTTATCTTAGACATGGGCCAGTTGGTGAGATAAGTGATCACAGTGTTATGTACTGCTCTGCCCTTTCTTACTTTGCAAGTCCCTGGTACTGAGATTCAGGCAAGTTCCTTGATCTTTTGCATGTTTGCACTTACCTACTTTGGATCTACTGTTCCAGTTTATGGAAGGGAGTTGAGTAAGTAATACTGGGCTCCAAAATCAGGTTAAACACACTAGGAGGAGTTTCTGTCAGAGATGGAGTTACACCTGCTCCATATTTTTCTTAAGCATTTTAATTAAAAAATTATGTATACTTTTGTGACAGTGCTTCTGAAGATTTCTAATGAAGGAAAAAATCCTCCTAGTTCTGCCCATCTTTTCCTTCCTACAGAGATAGAGCATATAGCAGCTGACAGAGCTGTCTCTAATATACGTGCTGCTTATTCCTACAGCCCTTAAGACTCAGGATGAATAGATATAGAGGGATATACTGATGTTCTTCCAAGAGAAAAGAATGGGATGCTGCTTTCTAGCATCCCTGATACCCATCCATGTTCAGCTGCCTAGTGGTGACAATACTTGTCTCTGAAACAATATGAAATTGTGACAGAAGGAAGCAGAGGAGGAAGGGACAGAATCCATTTCAGCTGTGCTAGGTCATTAATAGACCAGAGGTCACATCTGATGGGAGTGAGACAGAGTGGAGAACTTGGGCTTTTGGAGAAAGAAAGAAGCAGCCTCTACATTTTTTTGGTCTCGTCTTTCCAGCCTTGTGGACAGTGCTGTGTTACAGGGAAGAATATCTGCTTAGTCTTCCCCATAACATCCCACTGCACTCCTTTCCGTGGTCCTATTTGCAACTCTGAGGGAAGAAGTACGCTCAGAATCATTCAAAGTATTCCCTGCAGCCTGAATAATTTTGTGGCTTGTGTTGGCGATCTTTTGTTTCAGTAATAGCTCATGTATTGTGAAAACAGATGAATTTGTGAGCAGTGAATGGAAATGAAGAATTGCAGCCCAGTTATGAGTCTTCACTCTGGAACAAGCAACCCCTGAAATGGGAGAAGAGGCCCAGTGGAGGGAAGGAAAGAAAGTATTTCAGTATCTAAAATTCCAGAATTTGTTAGGTGGCTGTATGTAACTTTCTGTTCTACCACCACTGCTTCTGATTTCATCAGATGTTGCATTTAGTCACTTTGGTTGGATGAGAGATACTAAAGGAGTACAGCCTTGGTTAGATACAGCTGACTAGTAGCAGAAGGATAAGAAAGCATCCTAAAGATGTTGGTTAATCACTGTACATTTACCTCTAGGTGCTCTGCAAAGTCTTGGTATCAGCTTGGAACTAGACATCGCACCACCTTCCCTGTGACTCTCTCACCCCACGTTGTCATCAGTTCAGTGTTTTTCCAGACATATTACTTTGGAGGGCCTTTACCATCCTAAAGATGCATTCTTCTCTAAACACTGTTCCTCCCATTGCTCTACTGAGGTACCAGTTTGTGTAGAGATTTGGTGGGAGGTTGGTTTGCTTTAATTGTGGAGGTCAGCACAGCAGTTTTTAACTGTTGCAGATTCCTTTTCTACAACTGAGCTAAGGTCTTGTGGTACTTACCACAAGACTAGCCATTATTGTTTAGAAATCTGTGTGTCTGACACCTTGCCTGAAAGGCGTGGGTGCATGGAATTATGTTTTTCTGCTCAGTTTTATGGGTTATGGTTAATGTCCCTTTGTGCCAGACTGTTTTGCATCATCACTGGTATGGAGCCACTTCTGGTTTTCACACCAGCTGAGCTAGCTGTGTTTCCTTGGCAGTTTAGTTACTTATTGAGGTAAAAACAGCATTGAATGTGTGTTACTTTAGACTATACAGAAAGATGAGCCTACCCTGGAAGGAATATAGCCAAAGCAGATGACAGGGTGGAAGGGCACAGGAAAACATCATGTTGGTAACTACTAGTTGTTACTTGTGTGTGACACAAGTGACAGCTATCCATTATGCTGTAGAGTCCATTGGATGGAAAGAGATGAAGAACTATCAGGATTCTGTCTGTTGGCTGACTACTATCTTGCATGCATCCTGTTTTTCACCCTCCTATCTGGAATTGCTGCCAGACTCACACCATATTTGCAAGTAGAAACTAAGGGTGTCTGTTATCGAACAGCTAATGTTAGCCTGTGCGCTGACCGGAAGGGCAGCAGTGACCCACCTTCTTGGGCTCAGGGGCACAGTTTTCTTTGTCACATAAGGAGCTCCCAGTGACCTATGTGCAGCCAAAGATGCCAGCAACAAAGATGAGGATGCAGTCACAAGAATTCAGCATTAAGGACATTGTGCAGACCCACTTTTGATGACCAAGACTCACAAAGTCACATCGGGTCTCTGTGTGCGGTGGCAGTGAGCTCTTCCATATGGTGGGACAGAAGTACACTAAGAGCAGAATACACTTAGGATTCTCTGTGGAAAATGATTCAAAGTGCTTAGTTTTGTGAGTGCCTCCTGACTTTAGAGAAAAAAGAAAGTGCTCAAAACCTCTAGGATGAGGCAGTAGCTGACTTTAAACATGAGGAATGGGAAAAAATTGTTCTTAAGGCATCCAAATCTTGCATAATTCTTCAGCATAGACATCAACTTTTAATGAAATTTTCATCTTTTTCCCTTAGCCCAAATGACTGGTGTTTAATACCGCAGGATTCAGCGTCCCTTGGAGGGCAACACACTGTGGTGCATTGTTATGTTTGTATAGAGTTGGCAAGCAGGTCACAGTGCATGTGTTCGCTTTGGTTGCCTGGAGGAGTTCAGCATCTTTTAATTATGTTTTCATTAAGTGTCCTTTACCAGATGTAACCCTTAGGAGCTGGAACAGTGAGCATGAGAAGCAGGCTGGTTTGGAGTGGCTTGGAAGCAGATGTGAGCCCAGAATTGTCAAATTTCAGAGAGGGGAAATTCATGCACCTATGCAATCCTGCTCTTGGAAGCTTTTTCTACAATTCCTATCTTCTCCATTAGTTTTGGAAACCCTCCCAGCATTTTGGGTACACCTCTTCAAGGCAGCAGTGCTCCCTTGTCATTGAACTTCTGATAAAACCTAGCCTGAAACTGCACTTCTCTTCTGCATACAAAGGGTGTAGGTCATCAGTGTCTTCTCAGAGGTGTGTGAGAAATGCTCTGAGAGATCAGGGCTCTTGTTTGTTTGTTCTGTTTCTTTTTTTCTGAAGTGGTTTTGTCACAAGCACCTAGTGCCACAATGACTGGTGTTTGAATAAAATATTCCAAGGTGAAAGATGTGAATATTTTGCCCAGTGTGCTTTGGACCCATTAACTTAATGGACAGTAGGAAACACTTATAAACTTGGAAAAAAATCATGCCCAAAATGTCTGAATTGTATATTAACAGATACATCTCAAAGAAGAGATCAGTTTTACTTATTTCTGTCCGTGTACATAGTAAGTACAGGATACAAGGTGATATATCCTACCACAACTCAATGGGTCTAATTGTTCCCTAGCTAAATCAGTCCATTTTAGTGGATGTGATGAGTAAAAAACATTTTCAAGAGGGTGAGTTGCTTTTCTTGAGGCTCTGTTTCCCTCTGCTGGCATGGAGTTAATACTGCTGATTATTTTTTTTCCCAAAACCAAGTTTCCAAAGCTACTGCTTCCTTGCAATCCCAAGAAACATTTAAACTTGTCTTCTTCAGTGACCAAATAGAAAGTATTAATAAAAATAAAATTAAGTGCTAACAAGTGATACAGCCTCGGTCTAAAAGTTGGTTCTGCTTTGAGCACAACACTGGACTAGAATGACTTGCTAAGTTTTGAGTGTGATATGCATACTACTTTTTAGGGGAAAGGTGGAATTAGAGTGAAGAGGTGAAATGAAAATTTCCAGAGTCTCTTAGTTTTATTCATCTAGAGCAATTAGCAATACTTTGGGAACCCTCAAACTAATAATATTTTTGAAAATTCTAACTGCTGCTGGTCATGATTAGCTCATCTAAAGTTAACACAGAAATGTATACAATTAATCTGAACATTTGTTACACATGTTAAGATTAAAAAAAATAATGATGAGAGCCATAGGTTTTAAGTCCATTTAACCAGTTTCCATTTGTAAAAGTGCTATAGATTAAAAAGAAGAGCAGATTGAAAGTAAGCTTTGGGTGATTTAGAAAGTGAGTTGTATAGATTTTCAAGTGAGTAATAGCACTGATTTCCTGAAACTCAAATGCACTTTAAGCACTTCTGTATGTTTCCGTGAACAGAAGTTAAAACTGTACTTACTCGTAGCAATAGTTAATAATCATGATGCCCCCATATAAGATTGTTAGATTACATAGTCTGCATCAGCCACACCAAATCTTTTTTCAAATTGCACATTGTATGTTTTAAAATTTATTTTTCCCTACCTTGCTTTTATTATTTAGATTTTCATGCCTATAGCAGCAATATTTCTTAGATCCACTTTCCATGGGCAAATTTAAAAGCTGTTGCTTTTCTTCACATGATTGTACTGTACTTAGACTAGGAAATTTGTAGCTGCAAAACCCCATACCAAACTCTTTCAAAGATTTTTGGAATACCACAGCAGCTTTAAGGACAGTCCAGGTTTAAGCCCCTGTAGCTTCTGTGCTCGAAGATGTATTCAATGCATTTGTATGGCTTACATAAAATTGTAGAGTCTGGATCTAGCAGAGACTCTGCAGTAGTCATACCTTATGTCTGAGGTAATCAAGGTTTGAAGCTAATGGGATGAAAGCTGATGCTTGTCACCTAAACTTCTGTCATGAAGAGAACATGCCGTGCTGAGCATCCTGTCTGTCTTAACAGGACTTGAGTGTAAAATTTGTGGACAGTCCTTTGTGTGGTCCAGCATCACTAAAGTCAGCACCATGGTGGCCATGGCCTCTCATTCCAGAACTGCGTGACAATGGTTACTCCTTCCAAGGTGCCAAGAACCTTCATCTCTATTTCTTACTGTTACGGTACCTATAACATTAAATTATAGGCAAGTGGGGTGGGAAGACTTTAATGATGTACTACAGTTTTTCTTAGAGTTGTCTGGATTTGCAAGTCAATTCTGGCCTGCAGTATCCTAATCTAAAAAACAGGTTTTGCATGGCCTGCATGTGTGCAAACACACCCTATGGTTATTGCATATGACTGAACCCCAAGTTTGCCCAGAAGCAAAAACTGCAGCCACAATTATTGGATCTCCCTAGGTAATCCCTTCTGAAACAGTAACTGCTCAGCCCTTGTGTAAAGAGGACATATTTGCCTGTAAGGCACAACTATATTAGTCGTATTCCTTTATTCTGGAAAGCAGGTGTTTCTCAGGGACCAAACTGCCCAGCAGTTCCTGGTTATCCACATTTGGAAATTTGAGTGGAGCCAGCTCTGGGCAGAAGTCCCAAGGGCCAGGTATTTTGCTTAGGCCATAGACAAGGAGAAAGAGGATTATAAAAGCCCAGTAAAGACTTCTACAGTAAAGTGCTCCCTTACTTTTTATTATCTGATGTTGTTCCCTGACTTCAAAAACATCTTTTGTCCTTGTTAATTGATTCAACATCTCAGTATTTGTCTGCAGTTGATCTCATTTTGCTTTGAGATAGAGAAGTGCTTTGCCTTCAGAGTTGTCTGTCTTTCAAGTCTCTTGTCTGCAGTATCTGAGTATGCCTTTGTAGTTACTAAGTCCTAACTAAAATTTAACTATAGAATTATCAATATTTAGTTCCAGGCAAAGTCTTGAATGAAAAGCAATTTTCTTAATTCTCAGAATTAAGGAAAACTACTCAAAAAAATTACCTGTCCATAGGAATATTCAGCTGTTAGACAGCACAAGGGATGACAGTGATGCCAATTACAAATACCACGACAGTAATGAAACTCGTCTTTTACCTATAGCTGATTGCAGGTGAGTGTATACAAATGCTCTCAAGGGTCTGTGTGTCCTTTTTTCCTCCCCTTTTATGGTGTCTTATTTTGTGGAAACAAGTTGTTAAACACAAATAGCTAATTGTTTAAACATTTTCCACTCTCTCCTGTGGCCATTAGAGTGGCTGGGAACAGAGCTTCAAAGCGAAGTCCTCCTGGAAAATCTGGGGACTGAACATGTAATCCAGGATGTCTGTCAGTGGGCCACAGTTCCCTGCACATACTGGGAAAGCTCTGGGAAACTAATATCCAGTGCCCAGAGTTTATCTGCAGTAGTTCTGGAACTCTGAGGTAAGTCCTCTAGGGAAGTTCTTGGAATCTCAGTTTGTTAGAAACTTTATATCACCTTTTGCCTGCCAGGTTTGTCTACTGGCTTGAGGGTGCTGATACTCAAAATTCAAATGCTGTCAAACAGAATGCATATTTCCTTACAGCTTCTTGTAAGTCAGAAGTTGTGAAGATAATCATCTTCAAGTCATCACCTTTGCTCTGGGAAGACTTGGCTTTTGAAATCTGTAACTGAAGCTAAGGCTTCCCCCAGCTGACCTGTTAACATGGGAAGCAGTTTGCAGGGGCGATGCGTGGTTAGCCTGGCTGTGAGGCTGCAGCAGGGATGTGGGGGGAAGAGGGCTACAACCCTAGAGCAGGTATATCTTGAGAGTTAATTGCAATATTCTTCTAGTCTGTATGGGAAAATGCTTCCCTCTCTCTGCTCTGGATGATTAAGAACAGCTCAGGCTCTAACTCAGGCATCCTCTAGAGACAGTAAATTCTGCTTAATCAGAGCGTTGCTCTGTTGGAAGTCAGACTTACTCATTAGGGATATCCATTCACCTAATTAGACTTAATATCGTCTTTGCTCATTACTTTGTCCATCTCAATGCAGCTGTAGGAGAGGCAGGAATATGTGTCATGTGGTGAAGGCAACAGTGATTATGACCTGCTTGAAACCTCAGTTTCGCTTTTTTGGTGGCATAGCCCTAGCCCATATATGTTTTTGCACGGGTCTTTGGCAAAAGTGTGGCAAAACGGGAAGGGATGTGGACTCTGAGGGGCTTGAAATTCGTCTTGAACCATTCTGCTTGCATTCTGCTAAGGAGATCTGAAGTGTAGGCAGAGAAGGTAGGAAAACAGAGTGAGAAAATGCGGAGCAGGGTAAAAGATGTGCGAAGAGCAGTGTATAAGGTTACACTATAAGCAAAACATCCCATTTAATTGCTCCTGGTATGTGGTCTTGGGGACCTCTGTCATGAAACACATGAGTTTCTTTGAGTGGAACACACTTTGACTCAAGTGTTTTTTAAAAAGATTCAGGATAGGGTCTACTTCTCAAATAACAAAGTGGAAGTTTCTTAATGTCTTATGTTGCACTTACCAGTATTGCTAAGAAGTCTCGTTACATAGGATTTCTTGACATATACCTGAATTTGCCATCATTCTTCAGCTCTGCCTACTCTGCTTATTCAGCTTTAAAACATTTTTATGCTGCCTTGATCTTAAAAACTTTCCTATAGATTCTAGGTTGTGATTCTGCTTCCCTTTCTTGCAATTCATGCTCTTTTTATGACGATAAAATCACATCAAGGCAAATAAAAGCCAAATGTATTATAAATAGGTATGATCTTTATCTTCCTTTCTCTGGCCCTCCTGACTCTTATCTGTGTTGCTCACTTCAAACTGTTGCTCATTGTCCTGCCTCAATCCAAACTGGAAATTCTCAAGCAGCTCTGCCAGAGCTGGTTGCATGTTAAAATAAATTACATTGTGGCATGTGGCTTCATGGCAACTCTACTGTCCTAGGAGTCTGAATGCCATGCCCATGTACCCAAGTCAAAGCAAAGGAGATCATTTAAGCTGCACAGAGTTCTAGCTATTTTACAAAGTGTTGCGAGGCACACTGGGGATGTAGTATGGAATAGTGTACCAATGAAGAGGGTCTACAACCATTTCCAGAGCATCTGTTTTTGTCTGGCTGACAGAATCAGGTAGGAGTAGTTGAAAAGTGAAGAGGAAGTCTCATGTAGCTATTTAAAAGCTTATTCTCTTTTTAAAAAAGTTTTGTCTTTCTTCCTGCAAGTTTTCCAGTAAGAAAGCAGTTTTATATTGCAAAAGTACGTGTGCACTATCAGCAGGTCTGTGCTCCAGTGAGCTTTAGTAATTCCACGGCAGAATGCACAGACCTCTGAGGGGCAGCAGGGAGTGGCTGAAATTTTCTTGTCATGAGCATGGAAAAGGGATTCTTCCATTTTGGGTTGCGGGTTTAGAAGTGGAGTTTCCAAACTCCTCTTGAGTACCAGATCAATTCCACATGACAGTACATCCTCTGTACCAGATAATTAGTTTATAAATTTTGTGGCCATGTGGCACAGAGTGGAACATACACAAACTTGCCCTGCAGGTTCAAGATTATTTTCTTTTCTTTTTGATAGAGGAAACTTTCCTGGCAGGCATTGTGCCTGATCAAGCATCATCTGCAATCCCACAGGTGAGAGAAACACCTAAGTGTGTTCAATAGAATTTCAACTGTGATCCCACTTTATCTGCATTGCAGTCATTAATTACAAGTGATCTAGCAGAGCCCCAGGCTGATGCTAATATCTATGGAACTATGGGTTTAGCTAAACTTTTCTCTATTGCGAAGCTAAACATCCTCTATCAAGGCAATCCTTGGATTTTCAGGTCAAAGGAGAAGAGGAACAAGAGACTTCTGGGTATGCAGTAAGGGGATAGGAGGAGGGAGGGCGTGGAACATGCTATGCTGCATGCTGGGGCCTCACAAGAGATGTGCTAAGAGCAGCAGTACTGCATACAGTATGAACTGCACCTGCTGA
>NW_008669733.1:13327-19547 GCF_000695815.1 Acanthisitta chloris
GAGACCATTTTACATGTGCAAGGTTTTTGTGCACTTGCATGAGATAAGTAGCTAATGTGGAGACATAACTTAGCAGGGCAGCTGCTTTTTCTATGGTTTTGGCTGTCCATGCAGGAAAATGGTCATTTATTTGCCACAGGAGTAAGGCTGGCAGAGCTGACCTGTGTACTATAGAGCTCTTCAGCAGCAGGTGTTGCCAGTGAATTGCAGGCAGACAATTCTGCTTCTTCATCTGGATTGAGACTTGCAGGCTGGACAGCACGTTATGTCATAAATTACTAAATGAGCTGAGGCATTTTTCCATACAGGCTCACCTACACGAAAAAGGACAAACAGACAATAGCAGGTCAGAATATGCTTTCAAACACCCAGGAAGGGAAAATAATTCTTTCAAAATGAGTGCAATCACATGATCATGTGTTTCTTCCTTCATGTGAGTGTGCTCATACAACAGCTGGTGGGGGCTGTGCCTATTAGCCTTGCAGTGGGGCTCGGAGCTTTCTTGAACTCTTCCCGTGGTGACTGGGGTAATTCCCAGAAATCATTCCACCTATGTGTAACAGCAGGAAAAAGCAGAACATGCTGGTATGGGCTTATGAATACATTGAAATAGAGCTTATTTCTGAAACTTATATTCCTTGGTTCATTATCTGTAGGTAAAAAGTGTTGAAAGAGGAACTTCCCTGTTATTAATTCAAACAACATCTTTATTTCCAAACATTTATGACTGGAAAATTGCAGAAGTGGCAGTTTAAGGTTACAGTGCTGTGGAAACATGTGAGAAGGCTTAAAAACACCCCCACAAAGCAAATCATAGGTCTAAGCACAAGCATACATTCAGCATCCAAAACAAGGAGCAAGCAATTTCAGCTGGAATCCTGGAGCTTCCAGGCTACTCTAACACTTGAAATCATGCAGGTGAGTGGGAAATAACCTGTGTGCATCAATAAAACAGAATTTTACTGTCTTCATCTCAGCAAGCAGCTGACCCTTCAAAATTTAAATCTGTAGATTATCGTCAAAAAAACTCACTCCGAGCTGAGAAGAATTGTTTCTATCTTCTCACCTTGTTGCACGTTTTTTGCAGCTTCCCCTTTTAACAGCCTCATTCCAGTAACTGCTTTCCTCTGGCTAAAAGAGCTGTTCATCCAGCCGCTGAGCTACACACTGTTTACTCTTTTCCTCCCCTGTTATCTTGCTGTCTTTGTGGGAGCGATTAGCATCTGAAAAGATTTCAGCCTGTCTCACATGCACCATGCAGGGCCTAACAGTTACTGACAAAAATGCAGACTGTGCCCTGGCTTCGCTAGGATCAAACTGACATACTTGAAAAGTCGCAGCTGTGAGGTCAGATCGAATTGATTTGACGGTGACAATCTGATTTCCCTCAAATCAAGGTATCTGGGAAAGATCCCAGGACATTTTGCTGTGTGTGTCTTGTAACAACGTTTCCTAGGTGAGGCAAGCAGTGCCTTCGAGCTCTCTGTTAAATCTTGCATAAATGAGCTAGCTGTGATTCTGTGCTACTTCAGGCTTGCTGGGAATAGCAGCCACAGCACAGGAGCTGTTTTTGTAGAGTTTGGGTTGGTGAGTTTTAGACAGAGCTCGGTCTGCCGGGAACACGTGCATGGTAAGATTCAGGAATTTTTTCGAGCTTAAGTACTTTACAGCTTTGGATGGAAGTTGGATGAAAGATCTGAAAGAGTAGCAAAGGCATAGGGAATACCGTGTGAAGGAGGCAGGGGAGGAGGTTAGGAGGTTGGTTTGAGAGATCATGTATTTGGAGGCTGAAGATACAATAGGTGCCTGGTGGGTAGAAGTTATAAGGCAATAGAGGAACCAGAAGGAGCACTTATGAGGGTTTTGTTTTGTTTTGTTTTGTTTTCCATGGAGTCAAAGGGACTAAAGGAGGGACAAGCTGGACTTTTTTGTGATTTACTATGACTTTTGGAGGGGGTGTAGCAGGGGTTTTGAAAAGCCAGTAGCAGTGTTGTGCTGAGAACCTTTTGATAGAACTACTTGAGTTGCTACAACTTTCCCCCTCCAGTTTCACCCTGTCTTTCCTGTTCTTCCTTTGTAAGGTAGAAATAGTGGAGAGAAGTGGTATAAACCTCCTCCTCTCATTCCACTTGCTACTGTTTTTTCCCATCAAGGTGTAGTGTCACAGAAGACTGAAGGCTGTAGTGTGTGTAGGCTGATGCACTTTCGGGATGCTTCTTTTCCTCTCGCACGGCTCCCCAGTGCCTCTCTCTTTCCAAGCCTTGCTGCTCAGAGGCACAGTGATGATGAAAGATGATGGCTCAGGCAGAAAGGTGACACAGGTGTGGTTGCTCAATGGAGACTTTGCTTCCATAGTTTTGTACTGGATGACCCGATGACACAGGGAGCAGCTAAGGGCCTCTTCTGACTGAAATTCCCTCCACCCCTTCCTGCTGTTTGTTCTCCTTATACTCCAGGCATAGGAACTAGCTGTGACATTTGAATTTATTTTTAAAATATCCTTAGGTGTTTTTCTCTGCTGATTCACTTATTGCTGTCTGATGTCACTGTATCTTTCATGGCATTAATAGAGTATGAAGGGATGGGATAGATTTTCAAAGAGGGGAGTTTTCAACTGAACATGTGCTGTGCTTGTTTTCCAGATGATGGAAATGACAGGCTTGTTGTGGATGATCAGAAGCTCATTCACCTCAAGAAAGATGTTGGAAGTATGGAAAGTTGCTTCTGAAACAAAGAACACTGCATCCTGTTGAATGCAGAGACACTTCAGAATTAGAGGGTGTAACTGAGGAAGGCATGTCTTGGGCTGGGGAAGGATTCTAGGAGGGAATAGCATTAGATCTGGTTGATTAGACTCTCACTGCCTGCTCTTTTTGTCCTAGGTATGAAGTTCTCTTTTGCCATCCCTCTATTCTTCTCTGCTTACTCTGTTCTTTGCCCCTCACTGGTGGCTCACACCATGTTCCCTGGTGGAGGCCTTGATGCTGACAGAACAATTCAGGTTTTCCCTGTACTTCAGTAATCTGGTGAGGCTCATGCTGAAGCAGACTGGGGATGTAGGAGAGGTGCAGAAAGGGGAGGCAAGAATGACATATCTGGCTTGCATGGCACAGAGAGCTCTGCTGAAGCTGTGGAAGAACTGGCTGCTACCTGTATCCTGTGTCCTT
The DNA here is from genome assembly GCF_000695815.1 of Acanthisitta chloris. Lineage (NCBI taxonomy): Eukaryota > Metazoa > Chordata > Aves > Passeriformes > Acanthisittidae > Acanthisitta > Acanthisitta chloris. The sequence continues at coordinate 16,495 of NW_008669733.1, forward strand.
TCTTTGTCCCCGTTTGCTCCCAGGCCACTTTCTCTCTGTTGGAGCCTGCTGCTGTAGGTCACATTGGGCTTTTACAAGAGGTAACAATGAGTCTGCAGCTGAGGGCAGCTCCCAGCCGGCTGGGTGCTGCACATGGTGCTGCAGAGCAGAGCCTGCTGCTCCCCAGAGCAGAGGATGACCTCTGAAATAGCAGCTGTGACAGGCAGTGAGGCAGCAGGATAGGGGAGGGAAGATGGAAAAACTGTGTTGAGTTGTAGAAAGAACTGAGCTGATGAATGGACAGCAGGTCTCTATGCTGGGAAAAGAGCTGGAGTCACAATTGCAATGTTTCTGAGGTTGACTGATGCCAATTGAAGTGCTATAAATTATTTGCTTAAATACATTTAAATGAACAAATAAGACTTTATTTAATCGATTTCATCTTCTTTTGGGTTGGTAACCAGTATACACTGAGCAAATATTAACTATGTTGCCTTTCAAACCTATTTTTGCTATCCAGAAATCTGTGCTATGGCTGTGTATGTTTAATCAACTCTGCTAGGTTAATGCCTTAGTCTTCACTTTTAGCAGTTTTTCATGACAAGATTATAATGAGATAAATACCAGGTTTTTCATTCCACAGTTCATTCCAGTATAGCTTCATGGAAGCTGGTCTTCAATTAATGCACAAATCCTCAGTACTTAAAACGTGTCATTAAATAAAGCTACCTTAGATGTTTCGGATTCACGGAAAGTAAGCTTGTCTAAACATATTTGACATTTACATGGATTCAATTTAAACAAGGAAAGATTTATCTCTCAAAAAATAATTAACTGATTGATTTTCTTTTTTCTCTTTTTCTGGTCACTGTGTTCCTTGGTGTTTCAGAAATCACAGACTTTAGCTCTTCGCAACTAGTTCCTATTTGTAGATATGGAGGGCAAAAGAAATTTCCATGCATTTGCAGTCCCCAAAAGCTCTTTCAGTTTGAATAAGCTAGTCATTACTTTGGACCAGGTGAATAAACAGAAAAGAAAAGGGAAATACTATGTGGAGGCATGAACAGACTTCCCTTGTTAAAAACTGACTGAACACCTTTGTAAAGTGTTTTCGGGACATTCACTACTGACTTCTCATTGCTTAGTAGTCTATCTTTAAAACATTTTAGGAAATGTATAGGGCTTTAAGAATATTTTGACTTTAATTACTTGACTGTATTCTAAGAGGATATTCAGAACTCAGCATATGTCTGCTGTGGCTTTAAACTGACTTTTAAAAAGTCTGCCTTTAAAGCCAAGCTGTTAAATAAGCAACAAAAATTAAGAGAGCTTGACTTCTTAGGGATTTGTACCCTATTTGTCTATATCTTTCTCCTTCATTCCTACAGTTCCTACACCTTTGTTGTTCATTCAAACCTTCCTTGTTTATTGTGTTCCTTATGTATTCCCACCTTCCTAACCCTTTTATTCCCACCATCCTCCTTATGTTCTTGCACTTTTGATAACTCCATCCTCCTTATGTTCTTGCACTTTTGGCTAGGGCAAGAGGCAACATGTGTTCTGGATGATCGAGAACTATTTGTTCTCTTACTAACCAGTACCCATCTACTGGCTGACTGGACATGTAACTGGAGGTCAATGTAGCACAGGTCACTACTGATCTTAAACAGCTCATCTTCAGTGAAAAATATGAAACCCAGTCTCTCTTTTCTTTATTTAGTAGTTTAAGAACTTGTTTTCAGAGAAAATATGCAAACACTCTAGCTTTCCACAGTCTTCGAAACCTTTGGTAAATCTGCTGAAATGTGATTAGACGATGCTAAAATTCTGCCCTGTAAAAATGGATGGTCTTGATTAAGTGATAACCTGTTTGAATTTTGGAGGGTTGCAGTACACGGTAGGTTGATGATATTTAAAAAGGTGAAGAATGGAGAGAGAAATCTGTATGATGATGGTTGGGTAGCAGTCTATAACATTTTGTCTGCAGCATGTGCCTTGTGTTCAGTTTTCTTGGACAATTTGTGTGATTATGCAGGTGAATTCTCTGTTTCCCTACCAAAATGGAGGTTATCCTTAGGAAGGCAATGAAGACATTGACTTCTCTGTTCCAGGAGTAAGGTAATTTTCAATATATGTCATTGATCCTCTGTACCTGGAACATAGAAGATACCTTTCCTGGTTGTTTAATCAACCAGCTGACTTCCTCAGCTTTCTAAAGGTAGGTTCCTTACAAGCTCTTCATAAATCCCAGAATGGGTTGGGTTGGAAGGGACCTAAAAGACCACCTAGTTCTAAACCCCCTTGCCATGGGCAGGGGCTCTTTCCACTAGACCAGGTCGCTCAAAGCCCTGTTCAACCTGGTCTTGAACACTTCCAGGGATGGGGCATCCACAGGTTCTCTGGGCAGCCTGGTGAGACGCTGTTTCAGTGTCTCACCACTCTCATTGTTAAGAATTTATTCCTTATATCCTGTCTAAATCTACTTTCTTTGGGTTTAAAACTTTGCCCCGTGTCCTGTCACTCCAGGTCCGGCTAAAAACTCTCCTTCTGTCTTTCTTATAAGCTTCCTTTAGGTACTGGGAGGCTGCTCTAAGATTTTCCTGGAGCCTTTTCTTCTCTAGGCTGACCGACTAACTCAGTCAGCCCATCTCCATAGGAGAGGTGCTCTAGCCCTCTGATCAAATTGATGGCCCTCCTCTGGACTTGTTCCAACAGGTCAATGTCATTCTTGTACCCGTGGCCCCAGAACTGGGCACAGGACTCCAGGTGGGGCCTCATGAGAGCTGAGTAGAGAGTAATGCAAGTGAACATGGCAAACTGGTATTAAGGTTTGAATTTGAGCCAGTAAATACACATACTTGTTGTTTATTTTAATCCTGCAGTAGCAAAAAGATCCCAGGATTGGGTTTTTTGTTTTGTTTTTTTTTATTTTTAAGTTAAAAACAAATGAACGACTAACACTAACAAGGATTCAGCTAGATCTTTAAAAGTTCAACTCTCATTTTAGCATCAGATTTGGACTATAGTGTTGCGCCTTGTAGCTTGCTACATGCTGCTAATAAAAAGTACTGCTG
>NW_008669733.1:19563-56203 GCF_000695815.1 Acanthisitta chloris
CCCTCTGTTGCTGGCACTGATGATGACCAGTGGGACAATCAGCCGTGTTGTGAAGTTGTTGCTACACTAGTTTTCTCAAGTTGTGTGTAAAGACCTCAGGAAAGATTATAGGAAAAAGAAAAGAGAGAGAGGGTGACAGAGAAAACTGTGGGAATGGCTTTAGTGACATACCAGGAAGAGAGATTTTAAGGAAGCATAGAATTCCTTTTCTAATGTTATATTTGTTTTGGTTTTTAAATCTCTAATGCAAAGAGTACATGAGTCTGAAAATTATGCCAAATGGCAGGATAGATTAAGCCTGTGGACTGTGTATTTAATCATGAGGTGCTCCTTATTTTCTTTGGGAGGAGTAGCAGTTTCTATCTGTAAAGTCTCTTTTCACTGCCTTATCAGCTGCAGTCTTAATGTTGACCTCTGACAAAGGGGCTGGTCTGCCATGCCCTTCTTTCCACCTCTGTGCATTTGTTCTAAGTGTCGAGCTCCCTTTGGGAATCTTGTCTCTGGATATTCCTTGTGTTCATTTCTACAAGTACCCATGTGTTTCCCTCCCCTCCAAAAAATCCACAGATAAGCAAGTAACACGCCTGTCAGTGTTGCCCTTGAGACATAGATCTGGGACCTGTTCCCCACTGGCTGAGTCCAACTTAAATTGTTAGGTGTTGTTTAGGGAGCTGCTTCTTTGGACACAGCACCCCTGTCTGTGAAAGGTTAACATATCTGGAGGAAACCTCTACCTGGCCTTGAGCATTGGGGATGTCTCCTTGGATGGAGTTCTGAGTTGTTCTGCATCCCTGAGCAAGTCCCTTCTCTTTCTACACCTCAGTTTCTTAGAAGGTGATGTAGCTGGTCTGTCTTCTCTTTGGTATTGCAAAGCTTGAAAATGCACAGATCGAAGTGCTACAGGTTTTGTTTATCCTGGGGTCTTTTTTTTTCTCTGCAGTGTCTCAGGTCAGTTTGCTAGAACTGTCCCTATAGAAAAGCAGTTTTGTTTGGTTCTCCCACCAAGAAGCAATGCCTTGGTTGTAATCAAAGTTACCACTTAATTGAGAAAGTAAGTGGCTTTGCCAAAATTAAGAATCTAGCCTAAGACCTGACAAATGCATCCACAAATATATTACATACAGTTAAACCTTCACCACAATTATTATGGTGCAACTTGCTTTATCTAGAACCCCATACTTTACCTCTAGGTTCTGGTTTGGGTTTTGATTCTTTGCTAACACTAGAGATGATTCCTAAGCCACTATGTTCAAATCTGGAAGTCTTTTTGGGTTTGGTTGAGCCAGTTTACCAACTTGTAAACAGTTTTCAACTTCTGTGAGTGCTTATCTACTTGATAACTAGATCTGAGTTTACAAGTCAGGATGTTGTGATTAAGAGAAGTCACTATGCCTGGTGTGCTGGAGAGACTTTGTCAGTGCAGTGGGGTGAAGAAGAGAGGTGATGCAAGAACCAAGAGCTTGGTTCAGAATGTTCAAAAGATAATAGACTTCTTTTCAGTGGGTTCTATGGATTTTTTGAGTGTCAGCTAGTGCACTAGTTATTTATGCCCTTTTGTGAAAAGTATGCAAAGTTGCAGGTCTCAGGGTTCACACCTGTTCTTTGAAGAGAGATCCACAGCTTGTCCATGGTTTGAGAACCTTCTTGTGATGGCTCGCAAACTCCCTTGGGCATTGTTTCATAATTCTTCAAAGCTCGATTCCAACTAAAATATTAAAGCCTATAATGTAAAGGCTTGCACTAGAATCCTGGGCTAAAAATTATTGAGATTTGCGGCTCTTAGAATGATCTTGGTGTGGAAGCCAAATATTGAGAGAGGCATAGAACAATTTGCACTTTGTTGTCTTCAAGCTTTCTGACCCAGTCAGTTCCTGCTCCTTCTGCTGTGTTTGTCCAGGTGTGTTCTCAATTCCTTGCTTGGTTTTGGTGCAGTGAACAAATCTGCTGTCAAGGCAGCAAAAAGGATACGGAGGTCTATTTTGCCACGATGGAGAGATTCTTTCAAGGGATTCTGTTATGTTATGGATGCTGGTCAGGTTGCAGATACATTATGGCCTCACAGATTTTTATAAAGCCTGCTAGGACTATGAAATATCCTGAATGCAAAGGTATACTTCACTCTCAGAACACAAGGATATCAAATCTCATTGTCTTTGGAAATGCTACACAGTAGTTTTAGGGTGTGTGTATGTGTATGTAAGAGGTGAGCTGGAAATGTCAATGATTAGGAGCATGACGTGTGTGATTGGAAGGGAAAGAAGGCAATAACAGAGGATGTCCAAGGCCTGTATGAATTTGGTGACGAGCGTCTAGAGGAGAATGAAGAATGACTGAGTTGCTTTGATGAATTATTCTGCACTACAGGCACTCTAACAGATGTGATTCTTCAAAGAAAGTGATGACTTCCTCCACTCTGCACAGCCTTCTATCAAAGTGCTTTGCAGACATCAGTGCTTCTCTGGTATTCTTCTCATACAGATCATTGATACTACTGGAGTGATTTCCAACATCATTGTCCTCGTTCTGAACCATAGACGATGTCATCCATTGATCAAAGGTGTGACCTTTACTAAGTATTCTCTTCTTCCTTTTAAATTTTTGAATCAAGTTACCTGTGGAGAACGGGTATATATCTGGTTTTGCATTGTCGGTATGCACCATGTCCTTTGCTCCCAGTGAAGTGTGTTACTCCTTGTAAGGGAGTCTTTTCTCAGCACTTCTATCACAAAGGCTTTCTTGGAGTCCATTTAGAGAAATAAATTGAAGAACTAGAAACTCTGCACAACCTTGCCATGCTTTCTCTATTGCAGAGACTTTGGGTTTGTGACACCTGTGTGGCTGTCAGTCACTGCCTTTGATGCAGATCCTTCAAATGTATGTTCCTGTGACCAAAAGCCACGTTTGCCAAAGCCAAACAAGGAATACAGAGTGCACCTGGGCAAACATGGTAGGAGGTGCATGGTGGGACAGGGTCAGAGAGATCTCCCCAGTGCTGGCCCTGGTGGGTGCAGCTCCTGTCAGAAGTCTGCCAGCATCTGGACCTCTCTGGCTGTGGTTTCTGATAGATCTGGCTCATGTTTTCTGTAGGAAAATCTCAGTTTTAAGACAACAAATTTATAGGTTTGCCTGTAAGGCTCTTTGCAGTGCTGCCAAGCAATATGATGAGAGGCAATGGGCAGAAACTGATGCACAGGAAGTTCCACCTGAACATAAGGAAGAGCTTCTTTACCATGCAGGTGACCGTGCACTGGAACAGATTTTTCACACAGGTTGTGGGATCTTCCTCACTGGAGATACTCAAGAACTGTCTGGACACAATCCTGTGCAATGTGCTTTAGGATGACCCTGCTTGAGCAGGGAGGTTGGACCAGATGACCCACTGTGGTCCCTTCCAACCTCATCCATTCTATGATTCTGTTATCCTCAGTAATGTGACCTCTTGCTTTGTGAAGGACACAAAGAGACAAGAATGGGGAGAATGTGGCCATCAAAATTAAAAGTGTCCGTTCTTCCTTGCCTAGGAGCCTAACACTGATTTAGAGCAATTCAAAGATGCTTTCTGTAATCAATTATCTGGTCTCTGGCCAGTTATCTTAATCAGTTGAGCAGTGAAGTATTAACTTGAGACAAAGGCAATATGAGCTAGCTCCAGTGCATAATGTGGAGCCCCCATGATGCATGTGTCTTCTAGATTGGCACAGTGACAGATGTAAAAGGGAGGTCAGACTTTCCAACCCCATCTGAAAAATGAGTGTGGGGAGCCTTGGGAACAGAGATCACAAGTTAGCTGAAAATTTCTGTGCATCCTGCATACTGGTTTTACCAGACAAAGAGATCCCAACTGCCTGCTTGAGTAATACTATGTTGGGATCCAGCTATGGGAAGCTTAGGCTGCATCAGCACTATTGAACAGTGCTGGGAAATATTTCCAGGCACAGAACCGTAGCTATCTGCATTATTAGGATATTTCATTTCCTGGTACACTTTGGCCTGGACTAATGTTGTCTTACACAAGTCTCAGATGTAGTTTGTGAGTTAGTGCAACCCGTGCACTGCTTACAACAGGCAGTTTACATGGTGACCACACTTTTCTGGATGCCAGGCTGGTTAAACAGCACAATTGTCAACTCTTTGTACAGGTTCCCATCAGTGCTAGAAAATGTCCTACATATTTAATTTGCGAGTTTTAACCCAACCTTCAAGTTCAAAAATAGTACCAAAAGTCTGTATCTTTGTACTTCGGGCCTTTCAGACCCAGACATGAACAATGAAGAACTGGAACCAGTTCCCGGGGCCCCCTCCCTGCAGATGATGCCATGATTAATGGGCATTGCAGGGGCTGGTGGAGACCTCTGTGGGTCGGTATTTATATCAATTTTCCTTACTGTATGCAGGGGAGGAAAAGGTAAAAGCACTAGCTCATTAATGGTTGCTGGCTGGTGACAGTGTAGCTACAGTGCTTCCTTATGTACATGCAAGGATTTGCTCTCATGCTCAAGCCAAACAGCCTAAGGAGATCCACATCCCCATAATTTGATCCAGAGCTAGTGAGCTTTGTCCCAAATGACGACATTTCCTGCTGTGTGCAGGGGTGAGCTCTTGCTGCAAGCTGCACAGCAGCAATCCATCTCCAGCTTAAACAAAGGGATGGAAGTGACAAGTGATCAGGACTTGGCCTGGGTCACTGATCAGCAAAGTTCTCACTGTTTTTTTACTGTGAGAAGTCCATTTGGCCAGGTGTCTCCACGGCAACCTTGCGGGAGGGGATGTTCTGAACTGGTGGATGACAGCCAAAGTGGCTGCTATTGGCTAAGGGGCATTTGGCACAGTACATCCATATGCTGCCTGTACATAACCTTAGGAGAGAGGAAGAGGTGGAGAGATTGGATCCTCCCCCCATCCCACCTCTTCATTTAGGCTGTGCTAGAAAGAAATTACCCCCCTAAAAGCAGCCTCAGTGATTTCAGAGGAAGAGGGCCATTTGAGATTGGGCAGCAAGAGTCCCCAGGATGAGGATAGCCATCCTCCTGAGCCTTCTGTTCCATGCTGCAGCTGCTTTTCACCAACTGTGAGTGATGCTGAACTCCTGTTTCAGTCTCTTTCATGAAGGCATCAGTCTAGGTAGATGAATCATATTCCATGCCATCAGGTCTCGGGCTTCCTGCTGTATCCTATCACCACAAAGGGTAGCTGAGATGTTTACCTTGCTTCCCATGCATTAGATTGACTCCTGCAAGTTAAAATACAAGCCAGCTGTTCGGGCTGCTTCCAAGCCAGACCTTAGGCCCAGGGATGTTAGCTTCTGTAGTTGCTATGCCAGATCAAACCATTGGTGTCTAGACTGCAGTTATGAGGCCACTTCTGAAGACTGAATGGGATGTTTTTGGGGAGCTCAGGAGATGACTGGAGTAAGGGGTTTGGAAAAGATTATAGGGCTATACTTAAGCTAATCAAGCATAAACTGTTTCTCAAGTTTCAGTGAAGCAATTGCTTTTCTGGGTTCACTGTTGCTTTTGAATGACTCAAGCTATGGCACACTGCTGAGGAATTCTGCAGTAGTGGGCCACAACAGGGAAACTTTTTTGCATCTCTTGAGCCCTCAAACTGATGCTGCCTCTGTTGTCTTCCCCTGCCCCAGGCATTACCTGGTGGTGATCCCTGCAGCTCTCCACTACCCCTCCACACAAATTGCGTGCCTCCATGTCACCTGCCATGAAGCAAAGATTCAAGTGAATCTGGTCTTGGAGCGCTCTGCAGGACATGAGCTCTTAATGCAAGAAACCACCCAGAAGAAGAAGACTTTCCTGTGCACAAAGTTCTGGGTGAGCCATCCTAGGCAAATGATTTTCCCTAGTCACTGATTTTCCTTTCATGAGATTGCTTGTGTTACTGCCTAATCAGGGATGACATGGATAGGGTTTACCTTGTCTTGGAGTGAGCCTGCTAGGAAGCAGAGTGAGTGGTGCCTAGATGTGTGTAGCCCAGCAGTGTATCTGTTAGCACTGAAATTCCTTCCTGAATCAAATTTTAAAATTGAATTTACATTTGTTAGAATCAGCCACAGCTCTGGATACGTAAGAATCCACCTTTTTTCTTCTCTTCCATTAGCAGCTTTAGCTCTTCTCTGAAGGACTTGTGCAGGTCCACAGCTAAAGCTTGAGAAAAATGGTGGTTTGCATGACATACTGCAGATTCTGTAGTACCAGAAGTCATGTAGCAGCTCAGCTCTTGGGAGCTACTGAAGATCACCTGGATGGAAATGGATGTGCTTGTTTTTAAACAGCATCTTAAAACTTTTTTATTGTTGGTGAGAATTTAGCAAAGATCTAGGTTAAGGAAGACATGCCTAAACAGTGTCACTTCTGTTATACTGTATATACTGTGCTGAGGCTGCTGGGACTGTCATCTGCTGGAGCCAGGAAGACCCTCTGGTTGTGTTTTCTTCTCTGGATTTCTTACTAGTATATGCTGGGTAGTTCTGAAGGCCTAATACTTGAGGCTATGCTACAGCTCACTCTCTCTGTTTTGATTCTCTGCTACCATCTCCCACCTTTTTGGCATCTGCCCATCTTTCTGAGCAAGTCTGAAGACTGAGAGGTATCAGGCACCTCTGCTTATCACCAGAGGCAAAATTCCTTAACTAGTGGGAAAAAGGATAGATTCCATGACATGCAGACCTTCCTGCTGTCATGTAGGACTGAGTGAGATTTGGATGTAATCTGAATCCAGAGGTTGGAGGGAATGTCCTGGGATGGCTGAAGGGGAACTAGTTAGTTCTTCAACTTTTCTCTCAGTTCTTGCTCAGGGCCCCCTGAAGATTACCTGGGGTCTGTGTGCTCTCCTCTCTGACTGTATAGGTTGCACCTCCAGCTGATGGCACAGAGGAGATCGCCACTGTCAAACTGACCATCACAGGAAAAGGGGTCAATATTGAGGAGAAGAAAAAGGTTCTGATCTGCAAGACTAGGAGTGGCACCATCATCCAAACAGACAAGCCCATCTATCAACCAGGGCAGACAGGTGAGATGCAAATGAGAGGAACTGTGGGTCCTAGGCTCTCTGCTGGTTACACCATATGGAAGGCCTGTGATTCCCTGAAATTCATGGATAGCCCTAGCAGAAGGCTTTGATACAATGTCCTGTGCTGAGTGATGTCTTCAGGGTCTGTAATGTCCAGCTTGTGATGACTGTAAAGTTGCAGGAGACAGTAGGTAATGATAACCATGTCCATGGTATCTTGCATGTGGGAATGTTTGTGTCAGATGGTACCACAAATGAGCATAGAATGGAGACAGGAGCTGGGAAAACAGATGGAGCTGGGGAAACAGTCTGTAGGGAAGGGCTGAGATCTGATAAATATATTCCCTGATTTCCTTGCCTTCAGTGAAATTTCGCATTGTGACTCTGGATGAGGAATTCATTGCACTCAACGATTCGGTAAGCCAGTCCTGGGGGACTGTGGGAAAAGCTGCCTTGTTCCATGTGTGGATCCCACTTCCTTTTCACTCCATTCATCTGCCAAAGCTCCAATTTTTCCATATTCATCCCTGAGCCTGGCTTGATGAGTGTCCAGAGGAGAATAGGAGCTCAAGTTAAAGTTGGTAACTCAGGAAGATGGCAGAGATGTATGTTTCTTGCTCATCTTGGTAGAAGGGTCATGCAAGTGCAAGTGTGGGACATGCTGATTCCTGATGTGATGGTGTCATGTGGGGAGTGAGGTCAGGTTTTTCTGGATGTGTGGTGGGGAGGGATGCTCTTAATCTGGCTCCTACAAGTTGGAATGTGGGAAATACTGACTAGATATTAGAACAGACTTTTTCATTTCAATGATATTGAAACAGGTGTCCAGAGAAGGCATTTTCATCCTTGGAGATGTTCAAAACACAGTTGAAGAAAGCTATGAGCAATCTGCTCAAGAAAATGTGCTTCAGCAGGGTGTTGGACTAGATGACCTCCAGAGGTTCCTTCCAAACTATCTGATCCTGTACCTTTGTAACCCCCTGAGCAAGAGCTAGGTCTGTTTGGGTAGTGAGTTTTCTGAATTTTCTGCCAGGAAGTTGTTAGCAAGTGCTGGGTGACCTCCAGATTGGTTTTTCCTTTCCCTTTCTTCTGATCTTACTGTAATGAACCCACCTGATATTTTTCCTTTTTGGTGGCATTTGTTTTACTTCATATTGTTGTCAGCGCTCTAAGTTTCCAAATCACTAGTTGCACGTCTTTCAGAGAGGGCTCTACATCTGAAATACCTCGTGTGTGATACTGGCATGTGTCATCTTTTCTAATGATTTTGCTTTTTTCCTCCCCAGATTTCCCTGTTTCTCCAGGTGAGTGATGCTGAAATCTAGTGTTTGAGTAATGGTGATGGCAGCTGTTCCACTGTGCTATTGATACTCAGTTTGTGGTAGATTTTACAGACCTCTGAGTGGAATAGCAGACCTTTTTTATTGTTAGATGTTAGATTCTTAAACTAACATACTCCTTCCAGCTTCTTTTTTATGCACTTATTTGAGGTTATGCTCCCAGTTACTCCAGTAGAAGTCTTAGTTGTTCTAGACTTGTAAGAGTACAGACAGGTAACTTAGACCTTTATGAAAAAAATTAGGACTGTGAAGGATCTTTCCTTAAGGTCAGTATTAGATAAGTGTAGAAGGAGACTCTCACACTGGGAGCAGAACCCGAACATTATAGTGTCTTCACAATTTCCTGATTAGTCTATACCAAACCTCATTTCTAAGCTATAGAACCTGGTAGTCTGCAGCACTGAAATCCCAAAGCTTGATTTCTATGGGATGTGGATCAGTGAGATGCTGGAACAACTGTTTCTTCCTTTCTTGTGGGTGTAGGACCCTAAGAACAACCGGATAGAGCAGTGGCTGAATGTGGTCCCTCAAGGTGGCATCGCCGACCTGTCGTTCCAGCTAAGTGATGAGCCTCTGCTGGGAACATACATCATCAACGTAACCAGTGTGAAAGCATATGGCAGCTTCTCTGTTAAGGAGCATGGTATGAGCATGTGAGGATTTGTCTGAGCTGCAGAGAGGACCTTGCACTCTTGATCCAGGAAGCTGGGTGTTTATTCCTTGATAACCATACTGGGAGCAAATGGGAAAAGTACTGTATGTCACAGAAAAGAGTCTGAGCTGAGGCTCAGGAGAGACACCACTTTGGGACCTTGGGTCAGTGTGTGGGAGGAATGTTATGTGTGGTCCCAGACTCTTGACACAGCCGATTCCTGCAGATTTCTGCATCAGACAAAACAAGGTAACTTAGGGTGGGTTTTTCCAGTGTATGAAGTCAGCGCCATCTCCCTTTCATCCCCTAATCAACTGTGTTGGTAGGCTAGTCTTTTTTCAGTGCAAATAGCTTCCATAAGTGCAGAAACATGGACATCTTTGGTTTTAGGTTGGGAAGGAGCAATCAACCAGAGCCTACACATAAATGTGTTAGAGACACAAGGGAAATATTCCCTTTCCCCTTGTCATCACCTTCCTTCTCTATTTCCTGTCTTTTATTCCTCCACAGTCTGTCATTGTGTTAATTCTCTGGTAAGACTGTCTGTGGCCTGAGCTTCCTACAGTTCTCTGTTTTTCCTTCCAGTGTTGCCAAAATTTGAAGTGATCTTTGAGGCACCAAATCAGATTTACGCACTAGATACAACCTTCCCGCTCCGCATATGTGGCAGGTGAGGATTCTGATTGGAGGGATGACCCTGTGTTAATTTCTGGTCTGATGAGCACAAGATAGCTAGGTAACCATGAGGAGCTCAGGGGAAATTTATTAACTTCAGTTGCAGGAGGCCTGAATCTTCCATGGCAGCTATTTGCATCCTCATGCAATACAAAACATTCCTATAACTATCATTCTGGTACTCTAATGCCCCTTTTCTAAAAACACTCCACAAGTCTCAACACACAGAACCTGCTGGAACAACCTACCCTTTGACAAGCAGCCATTGTGGGACAGAATGTGGCAGATATTTGGTGTTCATCTGCCTGCAGAACAAACTCGTGGGAAATGAAGGGAAACTTTTCCAGGTTATGCTCTAGTGGAAACCAGAGAGAGGCACCTGTAAAGGTGCTTTCTTAATGAAAGGTACTTTCTTAATCACCCATGTTTCTGCTCATAAGATGATGCATGCCTTCAGCATATCATGGGGTTATTGCAGGTGATGATGATGTAGAGTGCAGAGCTGTTTGCTGAGCCAGCCCGTACAAAACTCTGGTTTCCCAGAATAGATTAGTTTGGCACTAATTATTTCACAGAGCCCTTGATCTTCCACCACTGCAGTGCCCTAGCCTGACCCTGGTTTACTGAGCCAGGGCTCCTGGGCCTGCTATATGGCTGCCACTCTTGTGCTATATTGTGAATATATGTGAGTAAGTGGTCTCTGTGGCTATGCAAAGCAAGCCCTGTGTTCTCCCACTGTGTATGACTGTCTCTTCTTTTCCCTACTCCCTCAAACAGATACCTGCATGGAAAAAGTGTCCAGGGGATGGTTCATGTGAGCCTTTGTCAGAAGATAGCCCCATTCCTGCCCAGTGCTTCAAAACCCAACCTCTGTCACAAATTCAGCAACCAGGTGAGATGCTTAGGAAGAGCTGAGCCATATTCAAAGACATTTGTGATAGTAAGGCAAGGGTGCTGGAGGCTTCAGCTGAAGTAACAGTGATGTTGCCCCATTGTTTTGTCTGCTTGGCCAGTGGTCTACTGGTGCTGCTTCTCAATTACTGTGCCTGATGACTGTGACTGGGCTTGCCTCATGTGCACTGCTATGCCAAAAGGCAAGCTTCCTGAGAGTTTTGCACTGCTGTTTCTGCACCATTTGGATAACTTCTAACATAAGTGCCTTTGTTCAGACCTTGTTTCATCTCTCTGTACTTTTTCAGACAGACAAGGCAGGTTGCTTCTTCACAAATGTGAGACTGTCCTCCTTCAGTCGAGACTTTCGGTACTATCAGGACAGCATAGTTGCTGAGGCCTCGCTGGTGGAGGATGCCACAGGTAACTCTAGAAACATTTCTGGTGTTTGGGAAGAGGCATGTGGAGGTGCACCAGTCTTACTAAAAGCACTGGTGACTTGCAGGCTAGCAGGAGCTCTGAGCTTTCTGAGCCGGTTGGGGCCTACTATCTAACCTCACAGATACAGGAGGTACCAGCAGCTGCTGATGGCATGGCACACACTCTGAGTGCCTGTGGTCTCGGGTGGTGAAGCTCTCTAAGGGCGAGAAGTTAACTGGGAGGAAGACTAGATACTCAGTGTCATGGGCATATCACCATCATGATATGAAATGTGTTTGCAGCTGAACATGTCCATCAGTATTACCAGTGCATCACTTTGCAGGGAAATTGCTGAGGAGTGCTTGGCTTTCTTGCTCCCTCTCTTATGTTTCTGTCGCATTGCTTTCCTTCAGAGATACATGTCAATGCTTCCCACAAACTACTGATCTCCAGGATTGGTGGGATGGCCTTGTTTGATGATGTGAATTCTTACTATCACAATGGAGAGGTGTACAGGGGAAAGGTAAGACCCAGTTACAGTCCTTTGAAGGGGAGAGCATGCGCAATGCTTTCATGGTGATTGTTACCTAGTGCCTTTTCTAACCTTGCCTCCAGCCAGGGCCTTGGGAGGGCACGAATGACTCCTGGAGACAGAACTCTTGAATTGTCAGATGTGAGAATAACGCTCAATAATGCCATTTGCCAAATATGCCATGAGTAGCAGCACATATGGGTATCCATATGTGGAGTGAAAACCCAAACATTTGGAATTTTGGCAGCCAAGAAGCCTTCTGCTGTGAAGGAGTGCACTGGAGGTTGGACCAGATGACCCACTGTGGTCCCTTCCAAACTTACCCATTCAGTGATTCTATAACTGAACATGGTAGTGCAAGTGATAAAATGACATGACCAGTAGCAGCATTGATAACCTTAGTAGTGACTGAAAGGATGATCTTGCTGTCTTTGAAAATGCTGCTTTTCACTTGGAGAAGCAGGAGATTTTCTGCTGATTAGATTCTTCTGTACTTCTCTTCCTCACCACGATGTTCTCAGATTAAAGTCATCGACTACCAAGGCAAGGCACTGAAACACAAAGAAGTCCTCCTTGCAGTAAGCTGCGGTGAGCAGCAATTTAAGCATAAGTACATGACTGGGGACTCTGGGACAGCTTCATTTAGCCTGAACACAACTGCTTGGAACAGCACCTCAGCCTCCCTGGAGGTAAGTGAGGAAAGATCTGTCTTGTGGCAGGTGTGCGTGTGGGTGTCAGACCTATTTACTACCCCACGGATCTCTTCTTTGTTCTTTCCTGAAGGACAGTAATTCAAATCTGAAACACCTCAGCGTGTTCTGGATCTTGACTCCCTCTGTGAGCTTATTCTCCAGGTCCCAGTTACTTTCCTCATGAGCTCTCCACACAGAGACCTGTGTTTTGGTATTGCTATGGTGATTTGCTGCTGACACGCTTAACTAGAGAAATTAACTGGTTTGGATGTTTTTTGTCTCACCAGGCAAGTGTCCTGCGTCAAGATTTAGATAGAGAGCCTGGGACAGTTGATTTGAATTACCAGCGAGCCTCTTATTTCATACGTCCATTCTACAGCACCAGCAGGAGTTTTCTCTCTATTGTCCGTGTGCCAGAAACAATTCCCTGTGGTAAAATCCAGGCTGTCCAGGTGGATTTCAGAATTTACGAGGAAGATCTAGAACACGGGCCCAAGCGTGTCATTTTCTCCTACTTTGTGAGTTTCTGGGGAACTGCTATGAGTGACAGCTGAAGGCACAAGATCAGTGTCTCTGAAAGATTCAAGCCTGATATTTGATAGATTTAGATTTGGCTCTGCCCAGGACAGGTAGCTCATCCAGTCATCATGGGGCTGGATCCCAGTTTCAGTTCTGAGACCACAGTAATAGCAATGAAGGCAGAACCTTTCTTTAGGCTCTGCACAGGTGCAGGGCAGGTATTGTCCTTACCTGTCCTCTCCCAAGTCTCTTGATCCCCTGAACTCTCCCTAGTAGTTGAGAATGAATAAAGCTAATATCCTTCCCCCCACTCCCTTTTAATGTCCAATTTCAGGGTTACTTTGATCTGCATAGTGATCTCAAAGACTGTGTGACTGGTATTCCCTTGTCTTTCTGTATTCTTCCCTAGGTCACAGGGAAAAGAGGGATAGTCCATGCGGGCCAGAAGACTGTTTGGGTTGGGCTGCCAAGAAGTAAGTGCGCTCCCCACTTTCATGTCTAGCAAGCACTCAGTGGTTTGTGGCATCCAGTCTTATTTGGATATGTGGCTTAAGCAATGCAGAGGTGGCTCACCACTCACCTATTGCATTACAGCAGTGGGCCTTTCCGGTTTTCATGTTTCCTTTACCCTCCTGCTTTGTACCAAGAGAAGAATACTCAGCATTTCTCAGCCCACAGGCTCATCTTTTGTTCTCTTCATTTTAAAGTCTCCTTTTGCTGCTTCTGCAAGCAACATGAAACTATAGACTTATCCTCCATAGCAATTGTGTCTACAAATAATCTGAGTAGTTAGGATGCCACAGCTTATAATTTTGATGGGTGTTGACTCACTGTTGCCTATTTCTCCAGCTCTCATTTTTTAAAACCTGAATTATAGATGCTTTGGGACAAAGGTCACCTCTTAGTTGGTGTCGGGATGGGAGATGTTTGGTGATGGGAGGCTTTGAAACATACTGACGATTTTACTCTTTGTGGAGCCAAGCTTGAATTCCAAAGTACTGTTTCATGTGCTTGAGGCTATGAACAGAACCAGCAAGAGTCTTATACTGGTCTTGAATACTAGATCCAGAGATGTGCTGATTCTTCAGTGTTCTCCAGAAATCTCTTTGACCATGAAAGGCTTGAGGAAAGGATTTGAACAGGCCCATGCAGAATGGCAAAAGCTGATCAGAGTCTATTTTCATTATCAAATCCACTTTCTCTTATTCCCTCTCTTCTCCATCTAGTGCTAGAAGGCTTCTTCTCCATCCCTCTGACCTTCAGCTCAATCTATGCCCCAGCTCCAAGACTTGTGGTTTATGTTATCTTCCCTAATGGAAAAATCATTGCTGATTCTGCCATCTTCAGTGTCTCTATGTGTTTCAGAAATAAGGTAGGATTTTTGTCTGAGGCTATGACTAAATGTGTGAGAGTGTTATGTGTTTGCTGCAATGAAAGGAGAGACTGTGTAGCTGTGTGTGGCCAATACTGTGTGGGATGCTGTTGCATGAAATGCAGTTTGGGAATGAAGTGTGCTGTGATGTATGGAGCAAGTGTGTGCTGAGAATTGTGGGGGTTGCTGCAATGTTTGGGAAAGGCAGAGAATTGCTGTCTATCTCCATAGGCATATATAGTAACTGCAACCCAGTAGGATCATAGTCCAGCACAGGTCATTAGTGTGGTTCCCAGGAGAGCTCGAGGCTGCTCCACTGCAGCAGCAGATATGTAGAACTGTTAGTATGTGGTGCTAGGATGACAGCTGAAAGTGGACAAGGGAAGAAGTGGATTTTAGTGGCCATCCAGAAAAAGCTGAGTGTCTGTGGTCATTGTGAATCCGCTTTCTGCCTGTGTCTTGCACTCCAAAGATGAACTTCTGAGGACTAGCATTATCCCTGCTCCACAGCTCCACGGCTGTTTATCTGCCACAGAAAGTCAGATTCAAGAAGAGTAGAAAGAGCTTCAGGAAACTGAGACCAACCCCACAAAGAGCCTGGAGATAAGGACTAGGCTTGTTTGTTATCTGAGTCTCCAAAAGGAGCAGAAAGACAGCTGCATGAGGTGTGTGATCATGGCTAGTTGGTTTGCTGGGTAAAGAAGAGAGCTCTGTGTTCTGACACAGGAATGTCTCCATATGCACACTGATGGTTCCCCCTCTGCCATCTTTCCTGTGATTCTGGGGGCCCTTAGAAGCTTCCTTGGGTTTCTGTACAAGGCAAGTCCTTGGAAACTCTCTTCATGTAGGTCATTTCCCTGCTCAGGAAGTGATAGGGTGGCCAGAAGCAGAAATGTCATTCAGATATTGCCTGCATTCTTCCCATCCAGGTGGAGCTGAGCTTCTCAACACCTGAGACCCTTCCTGGTTCACAGGTTGGTCTCCGCCTGCTGGCAGATCCTGGGTCCATGTGTGCTGTCTGGGCTGTGGATCAGAATGTCCTTTTGAAGTCAGGAAAAGAGCTCAGCAGCCACTTGGTGAGTGAGCCTGTTCTGACTTCTTCCCTTCCCTTCTGCTGACATAAAGAGGGAGGAAGGCCATTGCATCTGTGCAGTTATCTCCCAGGAAACTTAAAGCACTGCCCAGAGGGATCAGCAGCACTCTTGGTGTGACATGAGTAGGGATTAGAGAATAGGAAAGGGGTTGCCCATCACTCAGTGTACCAGTGGTAAAACAGCTTCTATTGTTCTGTCTTGTGTTCATTTCAGTGGGTTCTGCTGGCTCTATCAGAGGAGAGCCAGGGAAGACTGACAGCAAGCCTGGGCTTTCTGGCACATGTTTATATACAGTAGCCAGAAGCAATTCAAACAGGCCTTGGATGTATGACAGGAAGGGAATGCCAGGTTCTATTTGTGCTGATTTTTTCCCCACTTTTTCTTGCTTTCTCAGATCTATGGGTTGTTCCCATCTGTTCATAACTCCAGGTACCCTCGCCAAGTGTCTGAAGATGATCGTTCATGTGGGTTCCCAAATTCTGATGAGCCTGATGTTTTTACAGCATTCAGGGTAAAAATGGTTGATTTGGTGGGTTGAGATAATTCATGAACTGAGGGAAGTGTGGCCCTCTGACTTTATCAATATCCTAGGGATGCCATTGCAGACAGTACAGGGAACAAGTGCGGTTTAGGCCCTTGTAACTCACTTGTTATTTGAATAAGTGGCTTGAAATGCTGACCAAGGAAAAGTTGTGGTGTGGTTACCACACTTGGGTTGTGTGACTCAGGATGTCAAGGATTATTGATTACTTTAATTGGATTTCACATAGTTTGTTTAATCTCCATAGCATGAGCAATTGCACTCTGCAGGCTGAGAAAGCATAGTACCTAAATGACCATGTGTTTGAAAAGGAAGAAATTTGACTGACTTGGGATAGATGAATTAGCTCAGAAGACCTTGTTTGTCCATTTCTGAGGATCTGAATTATTCCCTCTTAAAATGAAGCAAGATAATACTTTGCCAAGCCAGAGGACAGTCAGGTCCCCACTGTGTGAGGGGACAAGAAGGCATAGGGTAGAGGGCAGAGAGAAAAGGACAAACTTATGGTGATTCAGGTTGTTTTTTTTCCTACAGGAAATGGGGTTGAAAATTATGTCCAACACCAATATCAGGAAACCCAGAGTGTGCCCAACCACTTCATTGACAACTGTGCTGCGGGAAACAGGAACATTAATTTCCAGGCCCATGTTGATGTTTGCACAGCCCCATAAAGAATATAACAGTAAGCATTTGCCTATTGTTTCTTCCTACATGAGATTCTTAATCTTTTGGGTGAAAGCAGTCCTGGGTTTCACTCTACAGGCAGTACTTGTAGTGATCGCAAATGGAGGAGAAAGAGCACTCCCTGGCCCTAAACCTGTTGTGCTAGTGTGCAGCTGCCTGAGGCTCACAGCTTCTGAAGTGTTAGTAGGCTGTCTGGCTCCCAGATCTTATCTCCAAGGTGAGGGAATGACTGCCTCTCCCATGGGGCCTGCACATGCTAGTAAAGCCCGAAGTACCTCTGTCGTTTGAAATGAGGCAAGAGATTTTAAAATTTGGGACAGCACCTTCTGTTCCAATGCCATGCTTCCTAAGAGCTGACTGGATTAGCTGCAGCCTGAGCTGGGCTGGAGCTCCTCTGCTCTTAACCAGGGCCTGAGGACCCTGGGGTGACTAGGTCTTTGTTGTTTCCTGCAGAGCATCTGACATCAACCTATCGGCCCGTTATGTTTCCACCTGTTTCTTCAGCTGAAGAGAAAGTATACAAGCATTTCCCCCAGGCCTGGCTATGGGATTTGTATTCTGTGGGGTGAGTAAACTGAACAGTGGAGTCTAGTTTGCATGACTTAGTGTGGCTGGGACTAGCAGCAGATGCAACTGAATTTAGATCACAGGCAGCTGTTCAAGACGTCTAAGGACATAAGTCATGGGGCTTATACCTGTCAGGTCATTTCTTATTGGAGCTGATGTCTGTATTGAATGCATTTTCCTCTACTAGACAGTCATACAGTGCTGTCCATCCATGGGAGGTGGCTGCCATGGGAAGACAGAAAAGCAGGTGTTGTGCAGCAAGTCAGTTTGGCTTACTGCCTACACTCTGCTTGTGATTGCCCTGTGGGCTGGCATTTCCCAAACTGTGCTCACAGGATGTATCTTCGTAAGCAGGGGAAGCTGATGTCCATAAAAGTCCTTTACAGGACTGGGAGTTGTGTCCTGTAAGAAAGGCTCAGTGAGTACACAGGGTCTACCGAGCGAGATTTTGGAGATTTTTCATCTCAGACTTCAAGATTTTCTTGTGTGCTGTCTGGAGACTGGAGTATGCTCAGGCCACGTGCCCCCACATCTGCCCTCTCCCACCTCCGCTGTCCTTCCAGCTACATCCATCTTTTCACCCCCTAGTCTAACCTGACCTGAGCCACTGAAAGATCTCTATGTTGTGTGTGTGTTTGCCTTCCTGTATGCGCATGGCAGAAGTGAATGTTTTGACTCTAGTTACTGGATTCAAATTATTAGCTTTAGCTAGGGCTATTTTTATTTCTGCTGTGTTAGCAGCTGCAGAACAGTCTGCTCCTCTCAAAAGTTGTGATGTGGGCATAGGGCAAGTCTCTGTCCTGTCTTCATTTTTGGCTTTAAGCTGTCAGTGTCTCACAGGACAGTGAATGGCTGGATCTGTTTCTTGTGCTAAGCTCTACTGATGTTGGTCCTGTTGCTCTTCTGGTGTTTGGTTCTCCCTCTCTAAGCCAAGAAGAATAAAATTGCTGACATCTGTTAACCAGTTTTAGATGTGCAAAGGGCAAGTGCTGTCTGAGTGTGATTGATGGCATCTTGCAGCCATGTAACTTATTGACCAAAGTGTTCTGCTAAGCATCTGAGGCAGAGGTCCTTACTTCTACAGGAACTTGTAACCCTACAAGGGCTGCAAGTTCAGTAGGGGTCAGGGGTTGGACTGAGGTTAGGGGATGGGGTGCACTGGAGAGAATGACACAGCCCAGTTCACCTGGTGCTGCACACAGCAACATTTATTTAAATGCTTCTGTTGCTGTCTACTTCTTCTCAGTCCCAGTGGGAACAAGAACGTCACTGTCACTGTGCCTGACACCATCGCAGAATGGAAAGCAGAAATGTTCTGCGCAGGACCTAATGGCATTGGACTTGCTCCAACCTCCAGTCTGCTTGTTTTCAAACCCTTTCTTGTGGAGCTCCCACTGCCATCTTCTGTAATCCAGGGTGAGACCTTCAACTTGAAGGCCACAGTCTTTAACAACCTGCAGCAATGCATGAAGGTAGGTGAGCCCTAATAGGCTCTGCAAAGAAAGTGGGAGATGGCTGAAATTGATGACCTGTAATCATAGAATCACAGTATGATTTGGGGTGGATGGGACCTTAAAGATCATCTCATTCCAATGCTCCTGCCACAGGTAGGCACAACTTTCACTAGCCCAGGTTGCTCGAAGACCTGTCCAACCTAGTCTTGAACACTTCTATGGATGGGGCATATCCATTTCCTTGCTATCACTTTGCCCTGTCACTCCATGTCCTTGTAAAAAGTCCCTCTTCAGCTCTTGTAGCCCCTTTAGGTACTGGAAGGGGCTCTAAGGTCTCCACAGATCCTTCTCTTTTGCAGGCTGAACAGCCCCAAAACTCTTAGACTGTCTTCATGGCAGAGGTGCTCCAGCCCTCTGAGCATCTTTGCAGCCACCTTTGGACTTGCTCCAATAGGTCCACATCCTTCTTATGCTGGGGGCCCCAGAGTTGCATGCAGCACTCCAGATGGGGTCTCACAAGAGCAGAGTAGCAGGGGAGAATCACTTCCCTTGACCTGCTGGTCACGTCTTCTGATGCAGCCCAGGACATTGTTGATTTTCTGGGCTGCCAGTGCACATTGCTGGCTCATGTCAAGCTTTTCGTCTACCAATACCCCAAGTGCTTCTCCTCAGGGCTGCTTTCAATGTATTCTCCACCCAGCCTGCATTTGTGCTTGGGATTGCTCTGACCCAGGTGTAGGACCTTGCACTTGGCATTGTTTAACTTCATGAGGTTCCCACAAGCTCACCTCTCAGACCTGTCAAAGCCCCTTATTTTCCTTTTTAAAAAGGGGGGTTATGTTTCTTCTTTCTCATTCAGTAGGAGCTTCACCGGATCACCATGACTTCTCAAATATGATAGTGGCATAGACACTTCCTCCACCAGTTCCCCCAGACCCTGCAGATGTATCCCATTGACTTGTGCACCTTCAGGTTCCTTAGATGGTTTTGAGTTTGATCTTCTCCTACAGCAGATGGTTCTTCATTCTCCCAGTCCCTGCTTTTGCCTTCTGTGACTAGGGCAGAGTGGCTGGAATGCTTGCTGATGAAGACTGAGGCAAAGAAGTTGTTTAATACCTCAGCCTTCTCCATGTCCTGGGTAACCAGGCCTCCTGTTTCCTTCTGGAAAGGGGACATATTTTCTCTAGTTTTCTTTGTATCACCAACATGCATATAAAAGCTTTTCTTGTTTCCCTCGACATCCCTAGCCAGGTTTAATTCTATCAGGGCTTTAGCTTTCCTAACCTGATCCCTGACTGCTTGAACAATCTGTATTCCTCTCAGGCTGTCCGTGCTTCCAGTCTTTGTAGGCTTTCTTTTTGTGTTTGTGATGTTTATTTATTACCACCTGCTATCCCTGCTGCTCCTTCAGATCCAAGTGACCCTGGAGGAGTTTGCAAACTTCCAGCTGAAGCCATGCAAAGACTGTGTCTACAGCAGCTGCCTGTGTGCTCGTGAAGCCAAGACCTTTCAGTGGAGTGTCACAGCTGAGAAACTGGGTGAGAAGACCAGTGATGTGGGGTGGTGGAATGGGGAAGGGATTGGACCAAGGTGGGGATGTTTTTTAAGAGCTGACATAGAATGAGGAGCTGTTTGTTCTGTTACCCAGGGAGTATTTGTTTGCATTCATCCTAAGGTCATGATTACTCACAAGTCTGTGCTAGGAGGTACAGAACCATGTAAGGCTCTATTCAAAATTTTTGTTGTCAACAGGTGATGTCTATTGTAGTAATGGGAAGTGCTTCCTCAGAAGCATCATCTAGATGCATCTAAATGTGTGTTATTTGCAGGGCTCATGAACATCACCCTCAGCACAGAGGCTGTGGCTACTGAAGAGCTCTGTGGTGAAGAGACACCATTTGTCCCAAAACAAGGACAGAAAGACAGGATCACCCAACTCATTCAAGTCCGGGTCAGTCAAGCTGTCCTGTTACCTAGACCTATAAGTGGGCTTTGTGCAATTCCCAAATTTTAGGTGGGTCAATTTTGGGAGTTATCCCTTGCTATTCAAAATGTGTAATTACCATCTCAGAGCCTGAATTGGGCCCAGTTGTGAGGACTGATGGATGTAGGAGTTAAAGGGGTGTCCTCCACTTGATACCATGGAAAATTTTACTGTTTTGTGTCCTTGTTCCTGAGTTCTCTGCTGAATCTTACAGCATCAGTTTCACAGACATTCAGAGGTTAAGATACTCTGAAAATGCATGCTGTTTTCTAATCTGAAGTGAAAATGTTTGACGATAATACTACTTTTATGTGCTCCAACAGCCAGAGGGAGTATTGGTAGAAAAGGCTCACAGCTCCATCCTGTGTCCTGAAAAAGGTAGATTGTTTTCTTCTTTCACACTGCTCATACCCTCCTTCCTGCCTAAACATCTCCTGGGTATTTCCACTTGTTGAAATATTTTCTCTGTCCATAAGATGAAGCTACAGAAGCATACTCTAATTGTGGTGCCAGACAGAGCTTCCCCAGGGTATCTTTTAGCATCAACATCCCTGACACTAATGTCACAGCTTGAGGCCTCTTTCACCTGTGAAAATAAAACCAGACTACTGAATGTGGTGAGGCTAGAGGACATGGGTTAGGATTGCTATTCCTCTTTTGAATTTTATGGTGTATGATGTGGCCATCAGCTGATTTTGAGAGAATGAGGTACATTGAGAAGTCATGCCTGCAACTGAAATCTGAAACAAGATTGAGTAGCTTCTGTTGAGGAAAACAAGTGGCTTTGACCATAGAGGGTTTCCAGGAGAAAATCCTCTCCATCTCTTTATGAAGAAGGCTGTTAGGGCAGCAAAGTCACTATGAGGTGCATGTAGAGAGTTGAGAGTGGAATGGGACAGGGATTTTGAGGTGATTTGCAGCCTTTGTGACGAGAAAATGGGAAGTTATTACAGAACAGCCTTGAACAGTTTCTGGGGATTTTGAAGGTTGTTTACGTCAGAATGTCTTTCTTTTTGTCCTTCTCACACCTTGTCTGACTGGTGTCAGGGAATCCAGCACAGGAGTTCGTGTCCCTGATGTTGCCTTTAAATGTGGTTGAAGGTTCAGTCAGAGCCACCATCTCGGTGACTGGTAAGGAATTTAGCTATGATAGTACCTTTGCAAATCCCATATCTCTGAGTTTAGCCCTAGGAAAGCCCAAATCCTTCCCTACCCTTTAAGGTTTCTAAGGCTCCCCTGCCTTGTTCTTCCCATGTGCTTGGCTCCATTTCTTGATTACTGACAATCTAAAACACTCAGCAAGGGAGAATGTTCTGTTTATGGGCTTCCCCTGCCAAGATGGGAATGTGTGCAGTCCATATGAAGGGCACGTTCGAACTGATAAGCTGGCTAGACAGACGTGCCCCCACACTGCTGTGCTAGGGCTATCTAGCTTGGTGCACTGCTGGGAATGGGTCATAGGTAAGAGGAGGTGAATCCTGAAGCCTACTGCCTAGGAGGTGGTCAGGGTGCCTATGTTCTGTTTTAGGTGACCTCATGGGGATGGTACTGCAGAATCTGGATCACTTGGTGCAGATGCCCCATGGCTGTGGGGAGCAGAACATGGTGCTGTTTGCCCCCATTGTCTATGTGCTGCAGTACCTGGAGAAGACAAGGCAACTGACCCCTGAGATCAAGGAGAGGGCAACAGGATTCCTGCGCAATGGCAAGTACAATAGGCCCATCTTGCTCCTCTGCCTTCCCCTGTGTCAAACAGTCCCAGATGCCTATTCCCCTTCCACCAGGAACACTCAACCACTCCATTCGTTTCACAGTGACTTCATTGCAAATACCATTCCAAGCACTAATGTCCTATCCTGCTTCCCAGGGTACCAGATACAACTGCAATATCAGCACCCTGATGGCTCCTACAGTGAATTTGGTATCAAGGATGAGTATGGTAACACTTGGTAAGCCCTAGCCTCTCTTGCTGCTGTCTACTTGCTCTCTAAAAGCCTGGAGATGGGCAGCTTTCTGCTTCCAGCACTGAATCCTTGCTGTCCTGTTGGATTCCAAGTATTCTAGAAGCTTTATGGGCTAGGGCACTCCAGGGTTATGCAACTGGGATGAGCTGACCTTGGACCAGCAAATTAGGTATAGCACAAAAACAAGTAAAGAGGGACCCACCAGTTTCAACTCCCCCTTTTTTTTCTTTTTCCTCAACTTTGCTTAGATTCTTGCTTTCCACTCATTCTTCCTGCTCTTTCATGCATTCCATCTCTTTCTGATTTTCTCTTCCCTCTCTCATGCTTTTTTTTCTCTTCTTCCCAATCAGGCTGACTGCATTTGTGGTCAAATGCTTTGTCCAAGCCAAGCCGTACATTTTTCTGGACAACAGGACCATTCAAGCTGCTCTTACCTGGCTGGAGTTCCACCAGCTTCCCAATGGTTGCTTCAGAAATGTGGGCCAACTTTTCCACACGGCCATGAAGGTAGGAGCCAGAACACTTTGAAGGACAGCTCAAAGCAGTTCTTGACAAGTGTACTGTTAATTGTTTAAGTTCACTTTCCTGTGTTGTTCTGCTTTGTGCAAGGGAGCAAGCCAGGGATAGGTGAGAGCTGTTCTAAAAAGCTTCAGATCTTTGCATATTAACTTTCCCAGCTTTTTGGATGTTTATGCTTTTTGTAGGGTGGTGTAGATGGGGAAGTTCCCTTGGCTGCCTACATCACTGCTGCATACTTGGAGGCAGGAGCAACACCAGAGGTAAATATCTGGATCCTTTGCCATGCTCTTGCCTTAAGATCTGAATCCTAAAGAGCTGAAAATGGTATCACTGGGACAGACAACAGAGCATCTTGGAGAGACTTATGGGCAAAGTGAGTGGGCGAAGAAGAACTTACCACTTCCCAGGAAAAAGCAACCTTATTTGATCTCATAGCTAGCCCTGCATTGAACAGGAGATTGGATTAGAGACTTTCTGAAGTCCCTCCTGGCTGGAAATATTATATCTTTTCATAATTATGTGAACTATCTGATTTTGGCTGCTTTTGTGGAGATGGCTCTTCACAAAACTGAATGACAATATTTGACACATACTGTGCTCTGCAACAGAATGAAGCAAAAGGACATGAATCTTAATTCTGGTAGAAAATTAACTAAGAATTTTTTGTAGGTCTTAAGAATCAGTTTTGTCATTTGGGAAGGAGAGCAAAGAGTTACTGAGAAGAGAGCAGCCTGTGCTCCAAATCCATGAGTAAAATCCTGAAAGGGAGACAAATGACCTCAAAGCAACTTGTATGATGAGCTAGTAGAAACCACTGTGTTCAGCATGAATCCACAGAGGGTGACTTGGTACTCTGTGGTGGCAGTGGTGGCAGAAAATCTAGGCTACCACAAGGTAGGAGACCTCATGGAATTTCTCATGCACCAGAGAAGACAGGACTAGTACTGTTAGTTTAGAAGATTGTCTGTGTAGTGAGGAATGCTTGGTTGCAGCAGCAGATTCGTGAAAGTAACCAGACCGTTATTCAATTGGACATATATGCATAAATCATTGATTTTAGAAAAAGTGGTCACAATGATGAAAGACACACAAAACTAACAGATGAAAATACAAGGCTCAAAGAGCCAACCCAGCCCCAATGAAGGAGCTTGATGAGTAGGTCTGTGGGTAGATGAAGTGGGAAACACAAAGCACCCATGAGAAGAGTGTCCTTGGGTAGATGATAAATGCTTTTACAAAGAATACATAGTCACTTGGAGGTGAAAATTCTGAGAAAGAGTTTGAGAGTGTCCTGCAAGTGCTAATGCACTCAGGGTGTTCAGAGCAGATAATCCTTTCCCTTACAAGTGTACCTAAAAATCTCATGAAAGTCATCAGGTGTTAAAATGCAGGGGAAAGGTTAGAGGTATTTTCCACCATCTTGAATGAACCCATATTAAAGCAGCATGGTGTTCAGGATAAAAACTCTAGGCAGAGACTAACAGTCCTCTATCCCCACTCTGTGCTGGAGATTGATGTCTTGGAACAAAGCAAATTGTTTATATTAACTGCAGAAACAAATGGTGCATTGTAGAGGAACAGTTTCTTAGCTGGCACGTGACTGCATCCACAGAGGCTAAGTGCTTCTGTACAGTATGCACTTAGGACTGCTATTGTCAGCACCAGAATGAACATTGTGAGTGTGAAAACACTTCCAGTAGAGCGACAATCCCAGTTCTTGTGTTAGTTTCACCAGATGACACCAGTCAGATGGGTGACAATACATGTCAGACTGTTCCTAGACAAGGTATTAAGATGTATGGTAACAGTCAGCACTTCACAGGTGGTATATCAACTTGAAGGTTGGTAGTTGTATGAACATTAGTACTGTTACCTCCATTTTAAGTCTCTTGGAGAGTTGAAGGAATAATAAATGTGCCTCTGAGCAAATTCACAAACTCACTGTAATCCCTACTTAGCTCTATTCAATTACAGCATGGAAAGTTACTCTGGTGTTCACAGTTTTTAAATTTAAGAGAGCAGCAAACAGAAAAGTAGGATTTATTGAAATGACAGGGGCTTAGCTTAGTACTTCTGCTGGGCTTTCATAAGAGAGAGCAACCAAAAAGTAACATTCGGATCCTGGGACCCTTTGAAACTCCATGAGTAGATACTGTGAGCTATCTATATAGCTATTTCTGAGAACTGGTGGCTGCATCCAGCAATACGACTCCACATTCTGAAGAGCACAAAGATGATACAGACACTGGTGTTGCCAGCTGGCAGCTGCTCACAGGTAGTGTTTCCCAGGGCTCAGTATTGGGGCCAGTCCTGTTTAATATCTCTATCGATGATCTGGACAAGGGAATTAAGTGCATCTCCAGTCAGTTTTCAGCCAGCAGCAAGTTGGGCAGGAGTGTTGATCTGCTGGAGAGCAGGAAGACTCTGCATAGGGATCTGGACAGGCTGGACTGATGGGCTGGGGCCAATTGTATGAGGTTCAATAAGGCCAAGTGCCAGGTCCTTCCCCTGGGTCACAATAACCCCATGCAGTGCTACAGGCTTGGGGCAGAATGGCTGGAAAGCTGCCCAGAGGAAAAAGACCTGGGGGTGCTGGTTGACAGTAGCTGAACATGAGCCAGCAGTGTACCCAGGTGGCCAAGAAGGCCAGTGACATCCTGGCTCGTATCAGCAATAGTGTGGCCAGCAGGACCAGGGCAGTGATCGTCCCCTTGTACTCAGTGCTGCTGAGGCTGTACCTCGAGTACTGTGTTCAGTTTTGGCCCCTCCCTGCAAAAAAGACACTCAGGTGCTGGAGTGCATCCAGAGAAGGGCAATGGAGCTGGGGAAGGGTCTGGAGCACCAGTCTGATGAGGAGGGGCTGAGGGACCTTTGGGTGTTTAGTCTGGAGAAAAGGAGGCTCACAGGGACCTTATTGCTCTCTACAACTACCTAAAAGGAAGTTTTAGCAAAGTGGGGATCAGTCTCTTCTCCCGGATAACAAGTGACAGGACAAGAGGAAACAGCCTATTTTTGGGGGAGAAAAGAATTCTTCACTGGAAGGGTGGTCAGGCACTTGAACAGGCTGCCCAAGGAAATGGTGGAATCATCATCCCTGTAGGTACTTAAAAGATGTGTAGATGCAGTGCTTAGAGATGTGGCTTAGTGGTGGACCTGGCAGTGTTAGGTTAATTATTGGACTTAATGATCTTAGAGGTCTTTTTCAACCCTTATGATATTATGATTCTATGATTTCCTAGAAGGGACACAGTTGAGGAGCATGTCACATGTAGCACTGGATCACATGCTGGTGATCCTCACTGTACTTAACCAACAGGCCATTGGAACAGTGGAAACCATGAAGTGCTGTGGATTCAGACATATGGGACAGGCAACCACTGTGAGCCTTTGGGTCATGTTTGGAATAGCACAGCTGAATGCTGGAATATGATGGTGCTGAGACCAGTGGGTTTGCTGCTTCCTGCCAACAGCAGTACTAGTGTTTCAGGGGAAACTGGAAATCTCAGTGACCTTGTAAGGCACTGTGGAGGTGAATAGAAGACAGTCATCTTGATCAGCAGACTGTGTGTAAGCATTTGCAGTAGTATGGTTTTGCCCTTGTAGTGTTCAGACTTGGAAAGTAACTCGTGGTGGTGTTACTCCAGCAATGTTCATTTCATTGAGAGGGCACTGCTGAATCCCATGACCAGCTCAGAGAGGAGGTGGTCTGTCAAGCAGCTTCCACCAAGGGCTGGAGGGATGGCACACTGGTGCTGCACTGGGCAGGCTCAAGCATGGAGTCACCTGGGTGAATGTAGGGGTGCTTTCTGTGCTGGCATATGCTAATGAATCCTTTGTGTCTCAGTGTTTGCCTGTCTCACACGTGTTTGTGACCAACACCCTTGTAACTCTTCTCTGTAGAGCACAGTGGTGCGCAAGGCTCTGGGCTGCATTGCTCCTTCCGTTCCCAAAGCTGCCAGCACTTACACCCAGGCCCTGCTGGCCTACACCTTTGCTCTGGCTAAGGACTCTCAACGCACCCAAGAGCTACTTGATATGCTATATCAAAAGGCAATCAGAGCAGGTACGGGAACTTCAGTGCCAGGTGAACATCAAAGAAGGGACGAGTGACCTTTCTGAGTCCCTGGTTGCATGCAGCCTGGAAGGATCATAGCTTTACCCTTTAGATCCTCCACCAAAGAGTTTTTAGACATCCATCTATGAACTCAAGGTATGTGCTGGCAATACCATAGTGTGGGTGCTGATTTTCTTCAAATCTCTTGCCCTTTTCTGGTACCTCAAGTGGAGTTTGGGGGCTGAGAGAAGTGGTATTTTTTATTCAGGACTTCAAAGTGCCAAAGAGGTAAGCAAGCTGCCCAACTTCTTGTTAGTCCCTGACCCTCAAGGTTGGCTAGTGGGTAGCTTGCTAGTATCAGGTAGTTAGTGGTCCTGGCAAACAGGACAATGGAGAAGTTGGATGGCTGGGAGGTAATGCATATGCTAATTATTGGCATATTAGTTTTTGTATATCACCTTGGTGTGTAATATGGAGTGATGAGTATTGCAAATACATAGGATTTCAGCTGACCCAGTGGTGTGATGACCCATCTGAACGGTATTTGTGCAATGGTCTTCGCAGACACAAGCCACTGTGCTTCCTAGGCTGCAGGATTTCTTTCCTGACATCACCCAAGGTCATCTACTCCCTTCTTTTCCCAGGTAGGCAGATCCACTGGAGTCAGACCTCATCCAAGCCCACACCCACCACCAGCCCTTGGTCACAGCCAGTGTCTGCGGATGTGGAATTGACAGCCTACATCCTCCTGGCCCTGCTCTCCAAGCCAAATATCACAGGGGCTGATCTCACCACAGCCTCTGGCATCGTGGCATGGCTCACCAGGCAGCAGAATGCCTATGGAGGGTTTGCCTCAACACAGGTAACTCATGGCCAGGGAAGGGGACGTTGCTTGAGAAAGAACATCTGTAAAATATGTGCACAATATATGCAAGTGCAAATGCTTTGAGGAGATCAACCCTTGTATATGAAGGTGGTCAGGATGCTGAGTTGAAGTTCATCTTTGAGCCTCAGAGCTGCAAATGTAATTGTTTTTTCCTTTTCAGGACACAGTAGTTGCCTTGCAGGCCTTGGCTAAGTACGCAGCACTGACGTACAGCACGCAAGGGGTTGCAGAAGTGAGGGTGAGGTCCCATGGAGGCTTTGGGAGGAAGTTCCAAGTCTCCTACCAGAACAGGCTGTTGGTGCAGGAGGCGGCACTGACAGAGGTCCCGGGCAAGTTCTCAGTGCAGGCCCACGGCAGCTGTTGTGTCTTCACTCGGGTAGGTTCCCACAGACCCTGCTGTGACAATCCTCTTACCAACATCTTATCAAAACCAAAACTCTTTGTTGCGTCTCTCTGGAAGGAAGTGTGCATTAACTGTGCTTTAATCCCAGCCTGTTGCCAATGCAATAAACTTGTGTGCTGGAGGAGTCAGAGACAGAACCTGTTCAAATGTGAGCACAATGATGCTTCCAGGGTTCTCAGAGTACTGGAAGATGAAAATGTTGCATAGTGGTCCCACTGCTGTGTGCCTGACTCTCACAGTCTCAACTGAAAAGTTGAGAAGGATCCCATGGAAGCATCATGGAAGGTTTCCAAACTGTGTGACCTTTATTTTGGGTACGGGGATGAGTGTGCCTACTGCACATGGTTTATGCACTGACTATCTGGGGTCCAATCTGAGGATTAGAGTAGCCAATAAAAAAATAGGTGTGATAGACAGTAATGAACTAATTATACATGTCTTAGTCTGTCTTTCTGTCTCTCTCTGCAGATGGTGCTGAGGTACAACACACCCTTTGCACAAGACTCCACAGCCTTTGCCTTGCAAGTGAAAACTGAGCCAGTCAATTGCACTGAGGACAATACACACACTGTCTCTGTCAATGTCAGGTGACTCTAAAGATACAGTCTCACTTGGGAAGGAAAGCCAGGCATGGCTGCAGAGCTGAGGGGTGCTTCTTGGCTGCAGTGGAGGCACCAGGCAGTTTCAGCAGAAGGGCCAGATGAAAGATTGTGAAGGAAAGATACAAGTGTCTCTAGGGATGGGGAAATGTTTCTGAGGGCTTTGGTTCTTGCTAGAGAGGAATGCAAGTAGTCACATCAGATTGGGGGTGCTCAGAGCAATGCAGCCATCATCTGCCCCCTGTGAGAGGGATCAATGACTGCCTTGGCCCAGTCCTGGCTGGGCGGCCTGGCTTGGGGTACTGCACACAGACTATGGTGATGGAAGGAAGGGGAAGCTGGGAGAGACTCTCTTTTTTGATCTTCTCTCTCAGATACACTGGGAAGAGATCAATTTCCAACATGGTGATTGTGGAGGTGTCTCTGCCTACTGGATTTGTCCTCACTCCAGGATCCGGGATGTCTGTAAGAGTCCTGGAATCAGAATGGTGATGTGGTGTCAGTGGGAACATCCATGCCCAAGGAGAGGGGAAGGTTGCATATGATGGTATTGCCTGTCTCGGGCAATCTCACCATCCCTTCAGCTCTGCCACAGAACAAACTTGGACACATACTGTTGGCTCTTTCTTTGACCCCTGAGGATGGTGATCCTTCTAGCTCAATTCGCTCAGCATAGCCTTGACAGTTAGGTTTCTGTCCTTGGGGTTTGCAGGAGCTGAGTGGCTCTGCAGAGAAATCAGCCTGAAGGGATAAGACCCCAAAATAAATGTGGAAGTGAGTGAAGGAGAACCTGCCCCTCAAACTTAGACAAACCTTGTTGGGATGTCTCACATTTGCTTCTCAAAAGACCCAACTAAATGTCTTCTTTTGCTCTCCTGTCCTAGCTGCAGCATTGGCACTCTGTGAGAAGAACAGAGAAAACAAAAGAGGGTGTTGCCATCTACTTGGACAAGGTATGTGTGTGCTACTGGAGAAGCTGCAGGAGTAGAGGGCAGTGGAAGAGTTGTGGGAAGATCCAGGACTGGGGCTGGTAGAGCAGGATACTCAAGATTCATCTTGAAGCCCTGCCTTTGACTACATAGAGTTGTTATTATTAACCAGTAGGATCAAATTTAGGCAAGGAATAAAAAGAACAGCTCATAAGTGAACTGTCATTTGCTGTTCCTTCTCAGCTGAGCCATAACCCTGAGTCATATGTCCTGCATCTGGAGCAGGAGGTTGGGGTGACCAACCTGAAGCCAGGCCATGTCAGGGTCTATGACTACTACCATCCAGGTCAGTGTGGAACCATGGGGTGCAAGGGCTATCTGGGTGTTTGCACTTGGCTGTGTGCAAGGATAACTTAGATCTCTCCTGTTCTGTTGCAGAGGACCAGGCCCTGGCTGACTACAAAGTCTTATGCATCTGAGGTAAGTGCAAGTCCATTCCTTAGTCTCCCATACTAAGGCTTAGCAGTTTTGTGATGTTTCCTCTGCACCCCAGCCACCTCTCTCTGTCCCATAGGAGCCCTGTGTATTTCTGATTCAACATGTTTCCTTCATCTGGATCTATATATCAAACTCCCTAAACAGAATTCATGGTACTAGTTTCAGCTTATTCTGTTTGGGTATGGAGAGCCTCTCTTTACAGGGAGGGGCTGAGGTAAAACAAGGGTACTAGACCAAATCAGAGAAACCCTTTCTTTTAGAGTTCTTAGTGAGAGCCTAAACTCCCTAGCTGTTAGCATCCCAAAGTTAATAATCTGGGTTATATTATTTGTTCTCTGGGTTACTCCCTCTTCTACTCTCATTTCTCCAGGGACTTGGTCTGCTTCCTTACTGTCCACTGTTTCAGCACATGGTGATCCCTCTAGTGCAAGATGTCCTAAGACAGCAGGGCTGCTGCATTATTGCTTCTGATATGATGTGGCATGCATCACCTGGAAAATCACATCTCAGTGGGTTTGGGATTATTGATGCTGGGGCACATCTCGAACTGGATTTTAGGACTAACTCCAGCCCAACTTACGTTGCTCATCCTGACAGCCATTATCTAGTGAATTCTTTGGGGTGTCTGATTAATTTTGATTGTTTTAATCCAGTGATTTTCTTGCTTATAAAAAGAATGACATTAAAATATAAATCACAAATCTGGGTACAGTGGTGTGTGTTTGGACTCTGTGACAGGATTACCTGGGGGGAGTGAGCAAAAGCAAACTTTGTATCTGTACTGTGTAACTGGCATTCATTTCTTCCAGCCCTGGATTCCCCTCCAGCAGTGTCATTCAACCACCAGTTTAGGGTGAGAACTCCTAGCCCTGCATGGAGACTGATTCCATTGACATCATCTACTGCACACAGATGTAGCTGAGCAATAAGGTCTTGGCTGATTCTGCACTTTACATGGATGTAAATCTACCCTGCTGTGAATCTTACAGACTATCTCTGTCCTAGCACAGAAAGAAGAAGAGGAGTAATTTTAGTTTCTACACCTCCTGTGAAGCTGGATCTTGCACGGGACAATTCAAACACAAGTGGTCAGGCAGGGGTGGTGGCCTGGGGTTGAACCCTCCCCCACAATGAGCTACTGGGGAGTGAACAGGGTCTTTGTCACATGACAAGGAACTGGATAGGCAATTCAACAACCAAAGCATATGTGAAAATTCAACACCTATTGAATTCAACATCTATTGCTGCTTTTTAAAAGTGCTGGTGATCAGGGATTTTCTAGCTTGGCAGTGATATGTCTCTGTATAGACAGGTCCTGCACAGGCCTTCATTAGAGCTTGGCTGTGAGAGTGTGATGGCTAAGGCAGGCTTAGGAGTGGAAGATTTGGAAGATGGGTAGGGGTTGAGGGTCAGGATTTGGCTACAGCTCTGAAAGCTCTCCAGGCCTTGCAGCAAGGCTGGGATTTGTGGTGTTTTAAGGGGAGAAATTTGGGAAGCATGTTTAATTTTAACTGTGAAGTCCCAGAGTAACCCTGAAGACTCAGCAAGTCCCATCTGTGAGGCAAAGACACAAGCATTGCAAGTTCTTTTGGTTAAAAGTGAATGCACGAGAAGATCTGCCAGCAAGGGATCTGCCAGCACAGCCTGCTCTGTGCTTCATATGCAGTTTAACAGGACCAGAATGGATGCATAAACTCAGCACAGCAGGTAGATGTTACCAGTGTCTTATGCAGTGCCAGAAGTGGCTGCGCTGATGTTGGCTTAATTCCAAGGTGTCACTTTCTCCTTCTGCCCCTTTATTTAAACAGGGGCTTTTTCCTTCTCTATTCAATTCCCTCAGCAGTCTGTGAGCAATGCAGGTCCCAACTCTGCAGAACAGGATTTTTGCCAGACTACTACTTCCACTGAAACTTTTTTATAACACTTTGCAGATACTGCAGCTTTCTTTGCAAATGTCTCCTCTTCCCCTTTGTCTTTACCTCTGGTGATGTCTGTCTTTGCTGATATCAAAAAGCAGAACTAGAGCTAGTTAGGCCTGCACCAGGTACTGGTACTTAGAGAGCACCATTGGGTAGAGCTTTGGCTCTTGTAGAGAGGGGGAAACCCCACTTATCACTGCCAACATCACCATGTTCTCCTCATCTGTTTTGCAGTGCTTAGCAAAGCACAGGTCCCCAGAACAGAGGTTTATTGTTGCCCAGTTGCTGTAGTGGGCATACACACACATGAATTCAACCTACTCCTTACTGATCCCGTGAGGAGGTAGCTAATGCAGGAGTCCATTATTGCAGGAGTTCACACACAAAAAACTTCCACTCCACTGCACGTGTGCACACACAGTTTGTGTAAAAAAGGACCTTGTGACATTTTTGATTCAGTATCCAATGCAATTTCTATGCCCACTTTCTTAAGATCTCTTCTGCATCCTTCAAAATGTTCTTTCTGCGTCTTAAAGTGTAGTACTTGTGATGTCTGGCTACCAGAGAGCATTTGGAGGGAGGAGACTGACTTCCAGGAGAATTCAGACAGGAGAAAAAAACACTTTTGTACAAACCACATTGGTTTCTCTTTGGCCTAAACTTCTCCTTCTCTGCTTAGAGCAGGAGATGGCAAACATCACACTCCTTTTTTTATCCTTCACAAAATTGATGGGTTGTGGTGATCCAGCCTGGAGCTTGGTGGTGTGCCTGCTTCCATCTAGCTTTTAATCAGCTTCACTTCTTCAGCACTGAGGACTGCTGGGGGTGGGGCACAAATCCACCCTTAACTACTTATGTGCCTCTTGCCTGTCTCTGGGCCAAGTGATGAATGGGTGTGTGGACTGGTAAAGGATCTCAGCACAAGACAGCAGCCAGGTACTGTGTGCCCTGTCACAAGTTCTAGTGCATGCCCAAGCCCTGCTAAGAGCTGCTTGCTTCCCGAGTGCCTCCTGGCTACCAGCAGCTGGTCACCACGCTGATAATGGGAGATGGAGATTGGGCTGAGCCAGATGAATCACACACACCAAGCCTGCAACTTTGTTTTTGCTGGTCCAGCATTTATTTTACGCAGCTTAATTGTCTGGGAGTTAATAGTGGATTGAGTGCTCAGGATGTAGATTTCAAGTAAGTGCTAAATCCAGAATTTCAGAGGTGATTGTGTGTCCACTCTCAGAAAGCTGTTGCTGGAGTCAGTAGGAGTCAGGAGTCTCAATACCTTTGCCATTGTGAGCCCCTGTGCTGTTATGAGAGATCTGGCTGTCCCCTGGGACTGCTGTGGATCTACACTGAACAAACAAATGTTAGTTGGGATTGTCCAGCAGGTACTGCCTGTACTTTTTGAGACCCATGGAAAGAAATGGAAGGCAGCTTAGTGTCAGAGAATGA
Source organism: Acanthisitta chloris (assembly GCF_000695815.1). NCBI lineage: Eukaryota > Metazoa > Chordata > Aves > Passeriformes > Acanthisittidae > Acanthisitta > Acanthisitta chloris. The sequence goes on from NW_008669733.1 coordinate 53,218, forward strand.
TTCACATTCTTGCTCTGGTTCCTGTTTGCTTGTTTATCCAGGTGCATTTACACCTTCTTCTCTGCCACTGGCACTAGCAGCTCTGAGTCTGGAGTGGGGGAAAGGAGAGAGAGGATTTGTGCCTGCACACTGTGCAGATGCAGATGCATCCACATGTGTGTGGGTAAAAAAATAGCTCAAACCCTAGTTTCCTTGTTATGCATCAGTCTGTTCAAAGCAAAGGAAAATATTAATAGGCCCTACATATTTAAGAGCTCAGTTTGCTAGTGAAGAATAAACTAGTGATGCAATTTGACATAAAATAGCCCTTATATTGAAATAGAACTTCTTTATTTTGAGAATAAGTAGTTTTAGGAACCAAATTTTGTTTTCAATGATGGTAAGATACTTGGGGGAAAGTTCAGTATAAACAGTAGACCAACAGCTATAAAATTAGCATGCAGAAAGAAGCTCCCAAACTGTATAGTGTGTGTTCCCATCACCTAGGGCTAGAGCCACAGCCTTTTGGTAGCTAAAGAAAACCCCGTGGGACTTGAGCCATGCAGATTTTGACCTGCATGATCAGTGTTCAACCTTCATTTCCACTGGTGAGTGCATGTGTAAGTTGGCCCTTGAGCAGAGCACTGTGTGATATAGCTGGGGTGAACTGCAACTGTTATATTTTCAAACTGAGATACCTGTAGGGCAGAGACGAGGTGAGGACTCCAGCTCTGCCTGCTCACTTTGCTTTACTCCTGGATGAGGCAGCACTGCAAAGCACCTGAGCGCTATGCATATATACTGATTTTATACAAAGCCTGGTCACCAGTTCAAGACTGAGACCTGCCTTGGGTGCTACCAACTCAGAAAGCTTGGGGACAGTATGACCACTAATACTTCACCATGAGCTCCAGCTGAGTGCACATGCCAAAGGGTCATGGGACAATCCAGCTGGAGGAAAAACAATGGGACTGGGTCTGCAACTGGCACAGGGAGCAGGGGCAGTGCAGTGAACAGGAAACAGGCTGTTAGTTAGCAAAATAAAGGCAAATTTGTCTAAATGATGCTGGTCAACCCACAACGGAGTAGGACAGCAGTGAGGCTGGAGTCCAAAAGAACTTGGATTGGCTGGGGAACATCCTGAACGGTACAACCCTGTGCCTGCAGCACTATAAACACAGGCATGAGGCAGAAGGAAGGAAACCTTGGGGCTTCTTGTCTGCTTTCTGGGAGAAAAAGCAATAACAGCAGGTGGCTTGGAGCCCTTGGAAGGAGAAAAGCGGCATCCGACCTTCTCTCCTGACCAGTCCTCCAAGGAATCCACCCCTCTGGGCGGTCTCCCATGAAAATGTGGACTCCCTTCCTCTTCAGCTGCCTGCTCTACACCCTGGGGATAGTGGCACAACCGTAAGTGCCATTTAAAAACCTAGTGATTGTTAGTGGTGATGCCAAGGGAGGGGCCAAGCTAGCAGGAAGAGAGTGTGGGACCCTGCAAGGGGTGGTATGCAGCGTGCCACAAGCCTTCTTATGAACACAGGTCTCTCCTGAAGGTGGGAGATAATGGATATTGGTGCAGTATAAGAACTAGGTAAGGACTGGTGGTGGGAACAGAAGAGTGAGGTACAGTAGTCTGAGGCAGCATGAAGGGAAAGGTGTAGGCTAAAGTGAAGGGCAAATGTAAAGAGCTGCGAGGCTGGAGATGGTTAAGCAGGAACCAGTCTACTGGTAGCTGGGGAGCTGTGTCAAAGCAAGAGGGTCACCATCTGAAATGAACTATATACCTTTCATCACCCCTGTGAGAAGGTCACATTCTCACTGTTAATCTGTACCACTCACTCCTGCAGAGCAGCACCTCCTGTCCTGCAGAGAGATGGTAAACTCTCCTCTTTCCTCAGACCAGAGTTTTAGTTCCAAAAGTGGATGAGACTGCTCCCAGGATGTGATCATGTCTTGTTTCCCCACTGCAGGAGGTACCTGATCATCATGCCAGCTTCACTGCCCTACCCCTCATCCCAGAGGGTGTGCTTGGACCTCCGTGGGGTGGAGAAGCCTATTCGAGTGGCCTTAACTCTTGCTCATCCATCTGGAAACCTCAGCCTCTACCGCAAGGTTGTCCGGAGTAATTGGATCTTCGAGTGCACCAGATTTCAGGTCAGAATCATTCTTGGCAAGGACCTCTAGCTAGCAGCTCCCAGCATGCTCTCTTGGCTCATGATGCCTCTCACAAAGAAATAGAGAATGAGGAACACAAGAGGAGAGAGGGCATGGAAAGGAGTGAATACAAGATCAGAAAGAGAGTTTAAGTGGGAGCTTGGTGTCTTTGCTCTTTGTCTTTGTCTGTCTGCATGGCACTCTTCCTGTGGGGTACCTGACAATTTGCCTTGGTGGCAAACTCAGGAAATGCTGTCAGGCCAGGCACCAAACCTCCAAGGAGGATGGAGTAGCTTAGAAGCACCCAAATGGCAGCTGTGCAGCTCATTCACTCTTCTGAGAAGAAGTCAGATTTTTCATTTCAGATAGCTTCCCATCATGTCTGCTTCCCTTCAAGCTTTTCTTTAAGGGCTTGAAAATGTGCTGTAGGATGAGGAAAGACATGGGAGGGTGTGCACACAAGCTCAGCAAAAATCTTTCTGATTTGCCAAATTCATGATCCTTATTTTCTTGGTTTGCACTGATGAATAAGAGCAGATTTCAGTCTCCATGACTAACACATTCTAGGAAACAGATTTCTATTCAACACAGACCTTTTCTTCCCTTGAATTGTCTTCTCCATATTACTCTATGCAGGCTCTAACAGTGGCCCCATGAAGAGGTAAATACAATTTCCGTGTCAGGAAAAACTCCCTTTTTCTCTTGCCCAAGATTTGTCCCAAATGCAAAGTGGTGTCCCCTGTGCTTCCACAGACATAGCCCTCAGTCACTAAGGGGACACCCTGTGCTGGCCTTCAGAGCAAGATGAAGAGGTTGGCCTTGCAGTGCAGCTGAAGTGAGAAGAGCATCTTGCTTT
>NW_008669733.1:56235-62327 GCF_000695815.1 Acanthisitta chloris
CCCCGACCTGCTAGCAGCCAGGAGGTGGGCACAGTCCACCTGCGCATCTCCAATGGCCACTACTTCAGTGCAAATGAAGAGAAGCAAGTCCTGATCCGCAGGGCTGGAACAGGCACCTTCATTCAGATGGATAAACCCATCTATAACCCAGGACAGACAGGTGAGCACTGCACAGAGCACCCTGACCATGACCTGCCCAGACTTTGTTCCCAATTTCCCATGAGTTGTGTGCAGAATGCTTTGTGCTATGTGGCCTCCATGAGGACATAGGGGGAGTGCTGTCTGCTGGATACCTGCTGCTGGTATCTGTGAACCACTTTTTAGCAGCAGGCGGGGACTGAAAGGGCTGGCCTCACATGCTCTACTCTAGAGACAGAGCTGGCTTGGAAGAAAGAGCAAACCTGAACACGGTCTTTTCAGCCAGAGCCAAGTAGGACTGCTCTGCTCACACTGTAGACAAGGAAATGTAAGGGTAACTTTGGGTGTAGCCCATGGGAAAACCCCTAAATTGTGAAGCTGGCTGCTGTGCCGCTGTGCTGCTGTGCTGCTGTGATGTGTTTGGGGGAAGAGACAGTGAGCAGGGCTGGGCAAGGGGTAAGAGGGGCTGCAGGGAAGGTATGGGCTGCCACTAGGGCTGTGTGGGGAAATATGATTTCACGATGAGGAAAGTGCAGGGCAAGTCCATTCCCAAATGCACTCTGTCTCTATAATATGCTATTCTCGATTTTCTCCCTTCAGTGAAATTCCGGATTGTGACATTGACTGAAGATTTTGTTCCTGTTAACAGCAAGGTAAAGCCTGTTTAAGTTGAGCCAAGGAACTCTCCAGACTCCAAACAGTTCTGCCTCCTCTACCAGCCCCATGCCAAGGAAGCTGGGACAATCCCAGCACCTAGGGTAGCCAACGCCAACCGTCAAGTAAACCAAATTGGAACACCAGTGCCTGTTGGCTGATGGCTCTGCTGTTGCTCTCCCAGGACAGCTGCTGGCCTGTGGGAGGATTGGCACTGCTGATGGTATTTGGGGAGTGTGCCAACACTCCCAGCTAGCTGAGTTAGCTGCATGCACCTACCCCCTGCCAAAAAAAGCAGGCAGGGCTTCTGGGGACACCTGTGGGCTGCTGGCCATGGGCATAATTATCAGACAAAGTTGTATATAGATCTAGCCAGACCCAAAGGTCCCTTCCCATGGCTCTGGAAAGCTCAGTGATTTGTGGAGTGTGTTGCACCTAAGGGTAGCAGGAGAGTCTGAAGCAAGGTGCAAAATTTTAAGAAAAATTAATTTGTATGGGGAAGGATACACATGAAGTGATCACAAAAAAAGTGAGAAAATGGTATAATCAAATTATACTGACTTGCTGCTGGCAGCAGCTCATTCTCCCCATGTCCAGGGATTGAAAATTTGCCAGAGACTTGCATATGTGCCAGCCAGGAAACTGCAAGGCTAGCATCTTTTTACGGTTAGCAATTATACCCACAGCCAGCAGCTATAGCTATTTCACACTCTTCTGTCCTCAACAATTTAAGAAGAGCCAACAGGAATTCATGCCATGACAATTAAATACTGAAGGGCATGCATGAGCAGAGAGTTGGATCAAATCCTTCTAGACTAAAATAAAGGGAGAGATCCTTCTGGCGTCTTTATTGCTGACTTAATTTCCTCTTTTTTTGGGCTATTGGTGTGGGCCTAGGATCACATACTCCTTTCTTCTTCCAAAAGAGAAATCATATCTCTTATGTTAGTTAGATTATAGAGTAAACAGTACATTTGCTTCCATGTCTACAATTGGTTCATGAAGACATTTGACCGTAAATGTTCAATGTCTGTGTGTGAGTATAAGCAAATTATCACTGTTATGTATAAGCAAATTATCAAATTATAGGTGTTAATAATGCTGTGATGAAAATTCAATAGAGGTGATGTTTAGCCAAAGCTAATGGCTTGACTGCATTGCATCATTACAGCTATGGTATATAGTTTGCAAATCAGATGAGTTGAAGGTAACACAGGTGCCATTCACCAGCAAGTTTTGTTTTAGCATTGACATTAGATTCAGTTTATGAAAATAATTAACCTGCACTTTTTTTTAATTTCAGTGGAAACAGAGTTGCCTATGATGACTTTTATGAAAACTTAGATTGATGAATAATATGAATTACATGTTTACAGACCAGTTCCTCTCCCAAGTCCCTGCTCCTGCCTCCTTTAGCCTCATGCTCCCAAATCACATGTCCTTTACCACTTCTGGCTGATGGATGCAGTGATATAAGAACAGAGAAATAATAGGCCTAGAAGGGGTGAAGCATGTCCTTCTTTGTCCCTCCCTCTTGCTGTCAGCTGCAGTCAGCAGTAATTCATGTCTCCAGGCCTTACCTTCTAGGCCAGGGATTTTAAAGGAAGATGTGGCATGTATTCTTCCTATAGATATTGAAGTTTTGCTAAATCTTGGGATTTATGTTACAAAACTGATGCCATTTAATATCTGTGAACTTGGGATGATGGTATCTGTGAGTTTTCCTACTTTTCTCCTTTTTATTATACTAAATTCTAGATTTCATGGTTGTAGAATATCTGTCAAAGTGCATCTTAAAAATTCAGGAATCAAAAATCAAATCTAAAGTACAGCATAGACTTTTATGCTATGTATTTTTCTTACTATTTCCAAGCCATTCTCCTGTTTTCAGTATGATCAAGCTCCTTGTATTATAATGTTTGTCACAGTACACAGGCTAGGTGTGTAAGATAAGTTTATATGCTCATTGCTATGTCATGACATTGTTTCTGACATTGCTATCTGTTTGCTTTGCAGTACTCCATGGTGGAAATCCAGGTGGGTATTTCAGACTCCTCAGGTGTTATGAGGAAATGTACTTCAGCATGGCTAATACCTGGGATGCTGTCTTAATGATTCAAGTTACTTGCACATTGTCTGTCCAAATGCTTCTTGTTAACAAGCCTTGATGATCCAAATGGTTTGACTTCATGCATTTTTACACTTGGGAATGCCATCCAGGCTTTAGCTAACTCCTCTGTACCTAAGACTGGAGAATCTAAACGCCATAGCTTATTTTTTGATGGTGGTAGAGTAGAGTAAATCTGGGTGGATTGGGTTCACCTCTGTTGGTGCTCCAGCACTCAGGTCACTTTACCACCATATGAGGAAAACCCAGCAGGAACCTGTGAAAGCCTCTGAAACACCTTTAAATCCAGTGGGCTCTGGGTAGAGAATAGCAGGTGATGCTGATGACTGCCTCTTCTTTCCTTCCCTTGCACGGCAGGACCCAAACCAAAACCGCATTGTCCAGTGGCTGGATGTGAGACCAAAACAGGGCATTGCAGATCTATCTTTCCAGTTAGCTGATGAACTCTCCCTGGGCACTTACACCATCAGTGCCCAATCCTTTAAGTCCGGTTCAGTCCAGTCCAGTACCTTTCAGGTGGAGGAACGAGGTAAGGAGAACAAAGAATGGAAGGGGAAAAGTTGCTTTCTGCTTGCCTGTCTGTATAACAATGTAAAGCCAAACATTGTAATCTAAGGTTTACTGCCTGAGAGCTGGGACTGGACAGAGATCTATGGAGTATAGAATGGGCAATATCAGAAATGAATACAAGGGAGATTGTGCTGCAGATTCCTGGAGAAGGTATCTGATAACAACTAAGCTGGCATAGAGTAAGAATACATTATAGAACTCTGCAAAGCTATTGGGGGGGAAAAAGTGGATACTTTCTTTGGTTCCCTGTTTTAATTAATGCTTGCTTTTACCTCACTAACATGTTCCTTCATGGGATTCCAGCCTTACATGAACACACTTGTCCCTTTTGTGATCCCTTGTCTTTTGCCTTTGATGGAATAACTCTGAGGTTTTTGTTCCAGTGTTGCAAAAATTCGATGTTTTCTTTGAGGGATCAGCTCAGATTTTTGCCACAGATAAAACCTTCCCACTGCGTGTGTGTGGCAGGTAAGGGTAAAGGAAAGAGCTCACCAAAACTGTGCCTCTCCTTCCATATATCTCCTATCTCTTGAGTCCATCAAAGAGAAGGGCCAAACACAGCTCTTCATTTCTAAGAATCCCAAATAGTGCCAAGAGTCAAACTGATGGGTTCTTCCTTGGGGAAGAGGTACATGAATCACACTTGAGAGAGACTATCCAGAGACTTGTCCTAGGCAAGTGATACCCTGCTCTGGAAGTTGTGTGTGTCCAGCCTTGAAAGATCTTCTGTAGGGAGAAACACTTACCTGATAAGGGACAGATCTGCTGAGGTAAAAGAGCAGGAATTGTCATCTCTTTAGTGTTTTATGCTGTGCCTCCTCACTTATATGCTACTGAACATTACCTTCTTAGAAGCAGCAGGTGGATTTCACAGAATCACAGAACTGATCAGGTTGAAAAGGACCACAGTGGGTCATCTGGTCCAACCTCCCTGGTTAAGCAGGGTCATCCTAGAGCACATGGCACAAGATTGCATCCAGATGGGCCTTGAATATCTCCAGTGAGGGAGAATCTCTGACCTCTCTGGGCAAACTGTTCCGGTTTGTGGTCACCCACACAGTAAAGCTCTTCCTTATATTTCTCTAGTTATGTGGTCATCAGCAAAAACTGAGCAGATGAGGGTGGTAAGGAAGGCAGGACCTTTGACAGTATAAGCACAAAGGAGGAAAGAGAATGATCACTTTGTAGACAGATAAAAGGGGTGAGCTCATTTGTATTTGGGGCTGCATTGTCCGGAGACTTTTGATGTCTCTTGTCACTGGTCTGACATAATTTCTTCTTAATTGGGACAATTAAAATTAGGTCATATGAAGCCCTAGTAGCAAACAGTACAGCACTCTGCATCCTGGGATGGGTCATAGGTGTCTTCTTGTTACTGGTACTGCAGGAGCATTGCTTGAAACAGAAAGTCAGAGAAGAGTCTAAGCAAGGTAAGGCAGCAAAGGAGTCAGGGGAAATGCCTGAACTGACAAGGGCACACGTCTGGGGTACCTCACAAAAAACAGCAGAACAAGTCTGATGATGGAAACAAGAGTCCAGATCATAAGATAAGCCTGTAGTGAGGCAGATCTGCAGTTACTCTGTAACTCTGTTACTGCCAGTTGCTGTTGCTGCCTGCAGGGACATGGATGTCTGCTGGTTTTGCATCTCAGCTAGTATCTTCACTGAGTGCTTCTCCTGCTGCATAGGCAGGTCAAGTCAGCCCCCTGTGTCACCTGCAATTCCAGGACAGCAAGTGCTCAGAAGTAGGAGAACTTCAGAGGGTGTGGGTCTGTTCCTGTCTGTGCTTTGTTTCTGCCTTTGTTGGATGCTGGCCTGCGCTATTGCCCTCCCTAAGTACTCAGTGTGCTATATTTTAATTTATGCCTGCTTGCCACCTGCATTAAAACCTTCATCAGAAAGGGCACCTGTGTGGAGCAATGTGCTTGACAAAACACACAGAAAAGTGCCTCTCCCTGGCAGCAGCTCTGGTGTTCTCCTTGCAGGTACAGCTATGGGAAAGCAGTGCAAGGGACTGTGCGTGTGACTTTGTGCCAGAAGGCAAGGAGGTGGCCTCAAAATGCCAGCAAGGGCATCTGTAGGGAGTACAGCGGTCCAGTGAGTAAAATCCTGGGGGATGTGTGGGTAGTAAATAAGTACCACACAGGACTAAGTGTCAAGGGCTGAGTGAATAGAATGAACTACTATGTACGGAAGGTTTGCCAACCTCCGTATTCAATTAATGTAATTATTGTTGCTCAGGCCAACTAATAAGCCTTTGCCCACAGAAGTTCCTTGTAACTTTGCTTATCAATGATAGGGACTAGAAAAGAAGAATTTCACAGAAAGTTTTAGCAAAATTTCTTTAGCATAACTTTCCAGAACTTGATGCAGTGTAAGAAACAACAAAGAGTTTTCTCAGGTGCAAAACTACCATGTTAAGGTGAACCTTAACTACCATGTTAAAAAGCTGCACAAGGACACTAATATATGGTGGAGGCATGGTTAATTCTATAGTCAAATCATGCAGATATTTTAATACTTTATTTTTCTCTTTTTATATATTTATAGATATTTATATTTTAATATTTTCCTTATGATTTGTTACTTTGAATTTTCATTT
>NW_008669734.1:0-21147 GCF_000695815.1 Acanthisitta chloris
ATATATTTGTGGGTGAGTTGTAAGGAAAACTCTGACCTATTTAAAAATAGGACTGTTCCAAATGATTGGCAGCTGTTCCAGTTTCCTTTCAACTCTTTGGAAAGGCTCAAGATAGGCTCAGGACAGGATTGTAGGCACTGATGTCCATCAAAAGTCAATGTTTGCCAAGAGCTGCCATGTGTTCCCCTTGGAGATCCTGAATGTTCAGAAGATAGGAGATGATTCTTGTCATACCTGTGGTGTTATTTAAGGCACAATCCTGACCTGGAATAGGGACTATTGTAAATAATCTGCTCCAAAGTGCCTATCACATGATGGAACTAGGCAAATAACAATAATCCACATGCCTGGAATAGCATTGAACAAACTTCTTTCACCTTTTAGATCTTGAAATGTTTGATGCCAAGATGTTCAGTGTAAGGGAAGGAAAGTAAAGAATGACATTTTAAAACATGTTGTAACAGAGTAAAACTCAAAGAGGGAGAAAAATATAGTTATAAAAACCATCTCAGTTTTTTTTCTCCGCTAAGATCTTCTGGAATATTGAAGGAACATTGGTGGCTTCCTCTGCACTAAGAGGTTGATGTCCTTCCTGTGCTAAGGACCCAGAGTTGGATGCAGACCTTCTCAGCAGGACTGCACTCCATCCATTCATCCCCCAGCCTGGTTTGATAGTGGGCACCATCTTGACCTAGATGTAGCACCTTGCACTTGGCCTTAGTAAACTTCATGAGATTTCCCATGGAATTTACTGTAATTCTAGTTGGAATCCAACCATTTCTTTTTAAAAACACCCTGCAAAGTGTCAGGAGGACATGTGGTGGTAGTGTGTGCCCTTTGCAAAGGGCTGTTAGCCTGGAAGTCCCTACAGCTGAAGGAATCGCCTCTGTGTTATCTCTCCCACCTGTGCCAGCAGAGCATTTTGGGAGGGGAGGTGCTCCGGAGAGGAGACTTCTCAAAAAAGGAAGGCGGGAAGCTGGGGGAGGTGAAGCATAGTTGTTTGGTGTTGGTATGGAGTCTGTGGGTTGAAACACAAGGTTTGGATGTTCCTGGTAACCTGATCCTGGGAATGAGTCAATTGAACAAGGTATAAGGAATTTAAGTTGTAAAAGTGTCTCTGAAGAGCAGATTGAGGGTGTCTTTGCTCCTTCTGAGATGTTACTGTCTTTTGGCTGCTGATGATCTGCCCAGGGTTGCTGAATTCAGCTGTTTGCAGTGTCTGTAAATATCCTCAGGATAAATGTCTGGGGACAGGAGATCCAGCAGCCTCCTGGGTCCACATGTGAGCATGTGCTAGTGTTGGTGTGAGCTGGATGTTTGCTTTCTAATGTGCTTTAGAAAGCAGTTGTATAGGAAGGTTTCCTATTTATGCCTTGAACCTTATGGTGGTTTTCCACCAAATTTCACCTTTCCTTGGTTGAAGGGAATTGTAGGTAGAGGCCTCAGGAAGTGGGTCAGTTGCTTGGTAATAAAATGTGTTACCTGTGATGGACTGAGTCATTTAGTTTTGTGATGATGCCATAAAGGGAAATAAGAAACAACAAGAGCAGGACATGCAATGTGGAAGAAAACCTCTGTGGATACAGTAAGATGGAGAACAGCCCCTTGCTGGATCCTTTTTCATGAGAAACATCCTGTAGCAGCAAGATCTCTGCTTTTATTTTCCTTCTCTTCTTATCTTTGTGCTTATTCCCCAACTGGGACCTTTCAGGCATTGTACACGTAGTGCTAACTAGAAGAATCAACTCCTTCCCAATACAATTTCCTCTCTTTAGGCCCTAAAAGTTGTCAAATAAGACTACTTAAGTCATGGTGGACTTAACTAGCTTTGTAGGCTTCAAAGCACAAGTTCATCTTGGTTCATGGCTGCTGAGCCCAGAGGAGTTGTTCTGGCTGAACATCAGTGTCTGACTTCTCCCTGATGTTTAAAGAAACATTTGCTGTTACTGGTTTGAGCTGAAATGGACCAGTTGGTGGTATCATAAAAATCACATATGCCCTAGGAGAATTTCTAATAAATTGAGGGCATTTTTTTTGAAGAGAAAGAGATTGGACACACAGTGTGTTGTTCATAGGTATTTCCCAGAGTGGACTGACTTCTCCTGGTCTGTCAGCTAGCTTTTACAGCCTGAAGGATCAGGCCCTTGTTCTGCTGCATGAACAAGTTGTTAATTATAAACCATGGAGCAGCTGGGGGATAAAAAGTCCACAACAAACCAGCAGAATGTCTCTCTTAGTCAGGTTTGGTTGATGAACCAGAAGCTCCTTCTGAAACAACCCGCTAGGACTGGGACTTGCCTGAGTGTCTGTGGCCAACATGTTTTCCATTTGATTGTTCCTTTATTCCCATTCTCTGTAGTTCTCTGGTAGTTTTTCCCCTCTGGGCTGCTGAACTGAAGCTCATCAGAGTGTAGAAAAAGACCACAAAACCCCTGTGGGTGGAGGTGGACATCCAAAACCTCCTGATAAGAGAGGATTCTTGGATTGGTACTTACTCCTGTTCAATTTGGAATTAACTTGCCTGGAAAGGAAATAAAATCACTCACGGGAAATGATTTATATGCCTGAAAGGCTGGAAGATGAGCCAATGAACATGTTCAGCTTCATTTCCTACCACTTGTTCTACTGCAGGTTCCTACTACACTCTCCCTACAGCAGAGTGGCAGGTTAATCGCTGGACTTGGTTTCCTCCCACCTTGATTCTATGACCCTACTATGGATAGGACAAGAGAAAATGGACTCAAGTTGTGCCAGGGGAGGCTTAGATTGGATAGTAGGAAAAATTCCATCATGGAAAGGGTTGTCCAGCCCTGGCACAGACTGCCCAGGACAGTGGTGTAATTACCATCTCTGGAGGGATTTAAAAGCTGTGGAGATGTGGCAGTTGGGGATGTGGTTTAGTGGTGGCCTTGGCAGTGCTGGGGGAATGGTTGGACTTGATGGTCTTAGAAATCTCCTCTAACCAAGATGATCCTATGAGTCTACTTTTCAGAGCCTCCAAATTCCTGTTGTTCTGAACAGAGTTAACTCTAGGGGGGAAAGGAATATGTTATTCTAATAATAAGGAACAATTTCTGTGTCTGTGGCTCAAGTTGATGCAATATTTACCTTCCCAATTGACATTGCCTTGGGTATTTTGAAAGCTCTGCAGAATCCTAATGATAAGAGGAAAACTATGAGGCATAAAGAGCCAAAACTTGTGTCAGTGTATGTTTACATGTTATATAAAATGGTTTTCCCTTGCTTTTCCAAGCTAATGATGCTCACTGGTTCAGACAACAGGTGTCCATATGGGTATGACAACAAACACCAAACCTTAGAGCTAGGGAACATAATCATAGCTCCTCTCTTTCATGCTGTAATTTAGCAGGGCAAAGCAGTGCTGATCTCTCCATCTGACCATGGATGTGGAGGAGAATGACTGACACCACCATTGTTTGTGTTGTCAGGAAATTGTTCAGCTACCTCAGGAGCTCAGCTGCAGCATCAATCCTTTCCCACAATTAACACAATACAGTTCCTTGGCAGCTGCCAAGCCAAAGTGGAGCCAAAGTGGCAGCTGCCAACTCCTCCAGCTTGTGGGAGTTTTGGGTTTCAAACTGCACATGGATTGGGGTCACCCATCAGTTCTTTCTTCTCAGAATTAATTTTATTTACCTATCTCATGAGACTTTAGCCCAGGGCATGACAGCGCAGTTGGTGGGATGAGATCTTTGGTAACAGGGAAGTCATAACTTTTGTTAGTGGCATAACAACATTGCTCAGTGATACGAAATAAGATGGGTGAAAGGATTAAATTATTCAGTATTAACTATTTCTATATCTTTCTTCTCCTTCTAGTAGAAGGTCATACTCAGTATTTTGAGTTTCACTGAACACTGAACAGATTGCCCAGAGAGGCTGTGGGTTCTCCCTCACTGGAGATACTCCAGAACCATCTGGACACAATCCTGAGCCATGTGCCCTAGGCTGGCCCTGCTTGAGCAGGGAGGTGAGACCGGATGACTCATTGTGGTCCCTTCCAACATAACTGATTCTGTGACTCTGTAATTGTCACCAGCAATAAAGAGTTGATGCATCTTTTGCCGTTGATGTTTAGGAATGTCTTCTCCTGGACTAAATGTGCTAAAATATCCTGCCTTAATATAGTAGAATGGATATTTCTATACCATCTTTAATATATTTCTCTAAGTAGTGCATTAACTATATTTTTTATGATGCTTTTCACGGGGAGTTCTGATGGAAAAATATTTGACTGGAGATTTCTGTTGGATATGGAGAAGTTTTACCTATGAAACTCAGTTTAGGTTGGAGGAAAGAATCTGTAATACTGTGTATTTCCCAGTGTTGTGCAGAATTTTGTAGCTCTCCAAAGAGATGAATACTTTTAGTGTTTTCAGTGTTTCAGCAAGTGCAGATTCACCATGAAGCTAATTAAGGAGGTAGCCAGATCAGACATAGCAGCTGATGTGGAAAGTAGGCAGAGAGATGAGATTGAGGGATGCTGGGTGAGATGAAGGGTTAATACACCTTTGCAATAATAAGAGGTTTATTTCTGCTCCATAAATATTTTGTAACATTGTCTGCTTTAATGTTTAATATCTCACTGCTTACAGCACACTGAGAAACACTTTACAGCACAGCAGTTTTTGCCATGATGCTAAGGGACAGCAGAGGTTATCCTGTGCCTCTGGAACTCAGTGATGGCTTTGGGGCTGTGATTCAGTGCTGGCTCTGCAGCCTTGCTGTGGCTCATGGGCACTGCTGGCATCTCAGTCCAGCTCCTTCCCACCAGGAACAGCACTTGTCATTATGCAAGTGAGCAGAAGCAAGTCTCACTGCATATCATAAATGAATCATGGATTTAGGGATTGCTGCTTTGTGCCCTGCCTGCTCATGTGCAAGGGTGCACCCTGAGCACTGAGTGCTGTAAGAGTACGGCCTTGGTTTACAGGAGTCTAGTGACTCCTGCTCAGAGCAGGTTTGTGGTAGGATGGGGTGGTAATCTCAGTCTGATGTCTGCAGGGTTGGTGGGATCACTTCTGCTCAACTCAGTGTTGGGGCAGAGTGGTTGGAAAGCAGCCCAGAAGAAAAGGACCTCGGGGTGCTTGTCAACAGCAGCTGAACATGAGCCCAGGTGTGCTCAGGTGGGCAAGAAGACCAATGGCATCATAGCTTGTATCAGAGAGTGACCAGCAGGACCAGTGAAGTGATAGTCCCTCTGTGCTGGGCACTGGTGTGGCCACACCTCATGTCCTGTGCCCAGTTCTGGGCCTCTCACCTCAAGGAAGACATTGAGGTGCTGGAGCATGTCCAGAGAAGGGCAATGGGGCTGGGGAAGGGGCTGGAGAATAAGTCATATGAGGAGCAGCTGGGGGAACACCCTGGAGGAAAGGAGGCTCAGAAGGAACCGTATTGCTCTCTACAACTACCTCAAAGGATGTTGTAGCCAGGTGGGGGTTGGTCTCTGCTCCCAGGGAATAAGTGACAGATGAGAGGACATAAACTCCAGCTGTGCCCTGGGAAGTTCAGTTTGGACACCAGGAAGAATTTCTTCATGGAAATGGTTGTTAAACATTAGAATGTGCTGCCCAGGGAGGTGGTGAAGTCCCCATCCTTGGAAGTGTTCAAGAAATCACTGAATTTGGCACTCAGTGCTCTGGGCTAGTTGACAAGGTGGTGATGGGTCATGGGTTGGACTGCATGGTCTTGGAGGTCTTTTCTAGCCTTAAAGTTTCTGTGTCTATTTTGGCCCAGCTAGGGATGAATGCTGATGGTAGGAAGGTTGTGACTAGCCAGTTTTCTTTCTGAGCTGGCTAGTGGATTTGCCATGTGTAAGTATTTACTCTCTTGATATTACTCATCTTTACACCATCTGAACTCGCCACACTGGATTTGATCTGTAAGAGTTGTGCAGTATTGATTTGAAGATAAAAATCCAAATATAAGACATTTCTTTTTCCTCTATTCTATGATTTATTGTGACATCTCTCTGCACACATTGTGATTACTGTGATTAGAATGTTCTCAAATGTTGTTTCTCTTCAGATTCGAATCAAATCTTTGCTCTGTTGATGCCTTTCACTTCAAAACTCCGTAACTGGTTCTATTTTGTGAAGCACCTGGAATAATTTGCTTATTGCAAATGCTCCCAGAACAAAATCAATCTCACAGAAGCATTCAGTGACAGAAATCCATCTGCTTACATTACTGCCTGATAGGATTTCAAGGTCTACTTTTCCTCAGTGTTTCTCTATTTTGACTGATTGTGTGAAAATTAGTGTTGAACTACACCTAGGAAATCTACAATCAATACAAAAGTACCTTTTCTAAAGAGACTTTCCTTTTTCCTTGCTTTAACTGTATGAGACTTTGCAAGTTTACCTACCTTGAACCTCGGTGTCTCCTTACCTTGCCAAATGGATTTTGCATTCTCTGACATGCCTCAAATATTTGTTCTTTAGAAACTAGGTGGACTTCTTTTTAACTTGCCATTTAGTTTGAAATACCAAGAGAACTAACTGTATTTTACAGAATAACAAGGAAGTTGTGTATTTAGTTCTTCTTGCTGCAGCTGTTAAGCACTGATGGTATCAACTGAGGCACTAGAAACATATCCTCAGTTTTTCTCTTTAGGGTTTTATGGACAGGCTTTTGGATCTGGGAAGTACCCCATTTCTTGGGTCTGTTAGCATGGATTTCATTTTAGGAACTGGGAATAATGAAAAACCATCAAGGAAAGAAGAGAGGAATTGAAGAAGGTTGCTAAGAGGATTGTTTTTCTTTGATATTCTTTCCAGCAATTCTTAGCAGGGTTTTGGGTGACATCTGGAAAAGTGTGCTCTTAGAATGTGATTAAAGAGCAGTTTCCATCTGGTTTTTAAAGAAGCAAGAAGGGAGTTTGGAATTCAAAAGATATGAGCTAAGGAAGCAACAAACCAGGAAGAACAGCATGGTTGAGGCTACCTTTGCACCAAATCGCAGCATGGCTCAGGTTGGAAGGGATCACAGTGGCTCATCTGGTTTTCAAGCAGGGTCTTCCTAGACTACATTGTACAGGATTGCATTCAAAAGGTTCTGGAATATCTCCAGTGAGGGAGATTCCATGAATTGGAGGCTCTAAAAGAGTTGGCAGAACAGTGAACTAGAGCAAACCCAATGGTGATGAAGACATGGGATGTGTCTCTACAGTGTCCTGCAAAGTTCTGAGCTCTTAAAACTTGTCTCACTGCCCTGGTAAAGAGGTGGCAGAGTCATAGAAAATAAAGTTAATTCTACAAGAAACCATTAAATTTATTCAGAGAAATGATGATGAGAATCTTTAGCTTTCTTGTGATTTAAACTGTTGGAAGTCCTCTGGCATGAGTGAACAGCTCCTCAATGTCTGCTCAAGGCAAGAAGCTTGAAGTCTTTTTCTCTTTTGAGCTATTTTCTCTGCTTGTGGTTTTTATATGCTAATATGTTTGTTTCTTTCCAGCCTTTAGCGTATTCATTTCCCACCATCTAAAATTTGACACCTGCTGGAGCTTATATTATCACTTTCACCCTTAGAAACCCTCAAATTATTAAGGTGGAGTAATTGCTAGCCCATGATATAATAACTACTTGAATCCAGTAATCATAATCTGATTTCAAATGAAGCCTTTTGTGCTATTGATTTGGGGAATAATTACTGTTATATTGTACTTCTGCAAGGAGTTATTCTCAGTTAACCACTTGAAAATAATATGCTCTACTTAGTGAAAAAACTCAATCTGATTATCCCCCAAAGCTCAATGTTCTTTCTCCATCTGTGCCTGAATTGGAGGGAGGCACAGAATGGTAAGGTCTGCTGGTGACCTGAAACATCCTGAATTAGGCTCCTTGCTGGAACTATTCTAGGAACTATCAATGGGCCTAACAACTCATTTCAAGTAGCCTTATTTAAGGGTGGTTTTCTCCCCTGAACCAGGGATGTGGTCACTGGCTAACCCTCATGGGTTTGGCAATAATATTTAATGATGAAAGAGTGATAAAGATATTAGGAATATTAGAGAGATATGATTTTTTTAGCACACCTTCTTCCTGCCTCCTACATCCAGCTTTGATATGTTTATCTATGTAAATAACAGTTCCTAATAAGACCATCAAATTTGATCAAATTAGGATCTATTAGACTCTTTGAAGCAAGACTGATCTGGAAGAAGACATCCATACTTCATATTTCTGTGATTAATCTTTATATCATAGAGTGGTTTGGGTTAGAAGGACCTTAAAGATCATCTCCTTCCAACCCCCTGTCCTGGGCAGGGTCACCTTCCACTAGTCCAGGTTGCTCCAAGCCCCATCCAACCTGGCCTGGAATACTTGCAGGGATGGGGCAGTAACAGCTTCTCTGAGCAGCATGTGCTGGTGCCTCACAGCCCTCACAGGGAAGAATTTCTTCCCTACATCCCATCTAAACCTACTCTCTGTCAATGTGAAGTCAGTGCCCCTTGTCCTGGCCCTCCAGAGCCTTCTAAGTAGCCTCTGGTCATCTTTCTTTTAGGTTCCCTTCAGGTACTGGAAGGCCTCAGTTAGGTCACCCCAAAGCCTTCTCTTTTCCAGGCTGAACACTTCCAATTCTCTCAGCCTTTCCTCATAGTAGAGGTGCTCCATCCCTCTAATCAACTTGGTAGCCTCCTCTGGACTTGCTCCAACAATATCCTGTGTTTGTCCACAGGTCTGTGGGAGCAATCCTATTTTAAATGCAGAGCCCTTGTGTAAGTCTTTATGGAGAAGGAAGAAGAAATGTTAACCTTCTTTAGCTGTAAAGCCATTGGAATCAGCACTGGAAGAAGACGGTGACATGCCAAAAGTGCATTTCAAACAAAGATAATAGTGAAAAGAAGTCCTTAAACTCTCTGTCCTGCACTGAGGGCTCAGATTTGGGTGGTTGTATGATGTAGCCTCAATGGTAAGAGAAGCAAAAGGTTTGTGGTGCAAATGAGCTGAAGAGAAAGGTCAGCTAGTTGTCCTTCTGAACTCTTCAATTCGTATCTTGCTGAGAAAGGGATTTCAATAGGGAAATTGTGGGAAAATTGTGTGTTCTCAGCTTATTTGAATGTCATGGAAGCTGTTGTGTGGACTTCTCTCCTGTGCCACAAAGAAGGAGAGGAGAGAAGACATTTGACCATTTATTCCTATTCCCTTTGCATCTTTTCCTACAGAGAGAGCAGGAAAGAGTTCTGCTCCTGCAGTTAGATGAAGTCTTTCTTGAAGAGATCAGTTAGGTTCTCTGTCCAAAAACTCCTTTGATGAACCAGATTGATTAGTGAAAGTATCATAGTGGAAAGAATGACAAGACACTAAGATTTAGCTGACAATTCCATTTAGCTCTGGCATTTACTTGTTGCTAATAACTAGAATGACTTAACAGCTCTTTGCCATGGAAGATCCAAAATTAAATCTCAGATGTTTTTTATGAGTCACCTTTGTAGTGGCTACAGGAGAAGAGATTGTAAAGAGAGGTGTGTGTTTTCCAGCTTTGGTTCTACCCAGACAAGATTGTCACATCTTTTCAATGTTGCTCTTTTCACTAAGCTCCAGAATATGGGTCAGCAAACTTGAGAGCACATGAGCAGCTTGATGAAACAAAAGTGAAAGACTGACTAATGTGTCAAGTGGTGATGTTGCTGCAAGCTCTCCCTTGTCTCCTGCAGAATGAAGGCTCAGTAAATAATTTACAGAACTCATGTTAGTCCTCATGGTAATCCTAAAGGAGCTTTTTCCATGAATTTATAAGTTTCTTCTGGGAAGAGCTTGCAATGGTTTTGGAACTGTGGTGGTGAGAGACATGGTCCTTTGGTCTAGCTAGTTTTGCATGAGTCATTTCCCCTGATGCTTCAAAATTTGCAGAGGACACTAAGCTGGGTGGGAGTGTCGATCTGCCTGATGGGTGGAGAGCTCTACAGAGAGCTCAGGGGTGACCTCATGGCTGCCTCTAAGTCCCTGACAGGGGCTTAGGGAGAGGTGGGGGCTGGTGTCTCCTGCCATGGCTGCAGGGAGAGGACTGGAGGGAATGGCCTTGAGCTGAGACAGGGGAGAGTCAGCAGAGATGTTAGGAGAAATGTTTTCCCTGTGAGGGTGGTCACACCCTGGAATATAGCCCAGGGTGGGTGGCGGAGTCACCATCTCTGGAAGTGTTTAAGAGGTGTCTAGATCTGGCACTGGGGGGTATGGTTTAGGGGTTCCAGCAGTGAGAGTTTAATGGTTGGACTTGATGATCTTAGAGGTCTCCTTCAATCTTGATGAATCTATGATTCTTCAAGCTGTATAGATCTGCTGTTTGCTCTTTCTGAAAGGTCGTGCTGAAAATTTCAGTTATTTGAATGAAATGCAGCATATTTTAAAGTATAATTCAAATTGTTATTGAAATGTAAGGGGAATAATTATTGCAAGTGCAAAGCAAATGACAATTGATTTACCTTGCTTGTACTTTCTTTGCTCCTGTGTGTAACAAGAGGAACACTAACATCATTAAATCTCATAATCCTCTTTGATAGACCTGTAGCCTTTCACCTTTATTACTGCAGCATTGGAATGAGGTTTTTAGGGTATAGTCTCCCATCTAATTCCCATATTAGTATGTGACTGTGTTTATCCATTAAAATTTTGACATTGCCACCTGGTCCATCAGAGATTTGTGGGCACGGGAAGTTCACAGCGGCTATTGCTTCTCCATGTGCTAGTGTCTTCTGTCTGGAATATGGTCAGTGTGTTGGTGGGGGAGTCAAAAAGCCTTTAGATGTTTCTCCTGTTTATCTTAACTGCCTCGCTCAGGTCAGTGCCAGAGGCAGGTGTATTTATAGCTTGAATATTTGATGTTAGCATTGCCTTCCTGAAGGCATAGCTGATTGCTTCAGGTTCACTGGGCTCCATGAGACTTCTCCTGGTTTCCCTGCTCCAGGCAGAGCTCCCTGAGTCAATGGCAGTCTTCCCTTGCAGTGTTTACAGTGCAATTTTACTCTTTTAAATATGCATTGCCCTTTGGATTTTAAGGAGGATCAGCACCTTCTGGTTGTGGCACATTAAGAGCCCCAAGGAAGTTTAAGGAATGGCTTGGTTTGGCTCAGCTTTCCCTTGTTTCTTTCCTAAAGGCCTTCCATGAAATTAAACAAGTAGGTTATTTATAGCCAGACCTTCAGAACCAGGTCAGCCTCCAATGCTCAGGAATTGCTGCAAAGCTGCTGTGAGTCCATGTCATGGTGATTATAGAACTGGAGAATTTTTAGGGGCTGGAATGGCCCTCAGAGATCACCTAGTCCCAAGCCCCTGCCCTGGGCAGGGACACCTCCCACCAGAACAGGTTGCTCAAGGCTTTAGCCAACCTGGCTTTGAACACTGCCAAGGTTGGGGCAGCCACAGCCTTCCTGGGCAACCTGTGCCAGTGTCTCACCACCAGAACTTAGCTGTTTCTCCTCTTAGTGCCAAAATAATTAGGCTCAAATTTGACAGAAATGAACGGTTCGTCTGGTAAGGGAGACAAAGAGCCCACAGAAGCCCAAGTTTATTGGGAGAGACTGATGATGACCAGGGAGGATCAGAGTCCTCAAAGCTGCTGATCCTGTGAGCATCAGGGTCCTCACAACAAGGAAGTGATGACGTTTTGATGAGGAAAGATTTACCAGGCCATCTCCAGCACAGCCATGGCTTAGATTGCAACTGGTTGCCTCCTCCAAAGCCCAAGTATGGTGTTCACCAACCTCCTGTCCTTGAGCCTGCTGAGCAGTGCTGCTCAAACCTTGTTCTCCAGCACTGACCAGAGGAACCTACTGAATAATCACTTCTGGTTTTTATTGCTTCATTTTTTCACTCAACTCCAAAATGCTGAGACAGCTAAATGTGTTCAGAGCCACTTGCAAATCCCAATCATTCCAACACATGACCTGTGTCAACTTGGTCAGCACATCCTCTCTTCAATGTTTTTGCTAGAAAAAGATTACTTTAACAATCTTCCAGCCTAGGCTTTACAAGATTTTCCATTAAATATGCATTTTTAGGCTGTTTCTACAACATGATTTTCATTTTATTGCTAAAGTGGTAGAAATTCCTCTGTGAACACTCCCAGTCTGCTATGAAATGCTATTTATAGCTGAAACAAATGTAGCTGTGATCCTGTGCTGGGGTTTACTGGCCCAAGATGAGTTGTATTTCCTACCTGACAATTATGAACAGAAGAGCAAGAAAATGCTGTTGCACATGATTGCAGGTTTTGTGTAGCATCATAGGAGAACATCAAATAATGACTAGGAGGACCTATCAGGATGATTTGAAATTCCACATCAGGGTGACAGTGACAAATTGTCCTTTCATGCTGTCTCTGTAGTTAGAGGAACCATTCCCAGGTATTATTGCTGAAATGGTGTTTGCAGAGGACCGAACAAGTATAGCCCTTGCTGAGAACATGGCTTGGAGACACTTCTTGGATGACTTGAGGAGTTGAGCTCTGTGTGTGAAGTGCAGGAGCCACAATTTCCAGTGAGTGGGAGCAAATTTAGCAAAGCCCAGATTCACTGAGGATTAATTTGTTGGGCTTAATATACTTCCATAGCAGGGAAGAGATCACAAATAAGATGGGTGTTCTTGACTCCATCTGTCTGAAGAACAGCAGAACAAGATTGGTTTGAGTTGGGAGAGACCTTAAAGCTCATGTCATTCCATCCCCTGCCATGGGCAAGGACACCTTCCAGCAGCCCAGGTTGCTTCAAGCTCCATCCAGCCTGTTCTGAAACGCTTCCAGGGATGGGGCAACCACAGCTTCTCTGGGCAACCTGTGCCAATATCTCATCACCCTCAGAGTAAACTAGGAATAGGAAACTAAGGAACTAAGCTTCAAACCAAAGCTTCCTCTGGTTTGAAGTGGCACAGGGGCAGCTCCACTAAGGTAGGCTTTGACCTTGCACCAGAGCTCATTGCTGTGCCTCATTCTGCTGGAACAATAATGAAATGAAAAGGAATTTGATGTTATCCTCTAATTTGCAAGTTATTTGTTCAAACTTCTCTCAGTTACACAAAACGGAAGTTGTCTTTGCTGTAAGTTTTCAAGAACATCTGTCATCTGTTCTTCAGTCACTGGCAGAAATGATTCTATTCCTTTAATTTCACATGCTGTTCTTTGGGATCCTGATAAGCACAAATTATCCTGCCATCAAACTGAGCCATTTGAGTGCAGAATTAGTGAAAAAATAAAGCCCATTAGAAGGGAATTATGCCACAGGGAGTGAGGAGTGGAAAATGGAGCTATTGGACAGGCAGCTTGGGACATTTTGGAGTTGGATAAATCCAGTTGTAGAATCCAAGGGGAGAAGCCAATGGTTATTTACTGCTGGCCTGGATTTAGCTGTGCTGTTTTCATGTGAATTGAGCTTGAATACATGTGTTATTTTT
Source organism: Acanthisitta chloris (assembly GCF_000695815.1). Classification (NCBI taxonomy): domain Eukaryota; kingdom Metazoa; phylum Chordata; class Aves; order Passeriformes; family Acanthisittidae; genus Acanthisitta; species Acanthisitta chloris. The sequence goes on from NW_008669734.1 coordinate 13,408, forward strand.
AAAGACTCCCAAAGGGGGTTTGGGATGTGGAGAAAATAGGGAGGATGATCAGATTAAAAGTGAAGCTGGACTATAAAGTGGATAAATGTTAGGATTGGGTGACATCCATATAAAAACTGCTGGTAATTCATCACGACATGAGCCAGACAGATATTTTCCCAGCTCTCTTGAGAAGCAGTTAGGAGTTCCCTGGAGTGTGGTTCGGTGCAGGCTGCACAGTTTGCCTTTTTATTTGGCCATTTATATTTACTGGATTTCTGGGGTTTGCTTCTTTTCCATGGCAGAGAACTTTGTGGAATATACAACACTCTTGGTTGGGAGAAGGTGCCATCTTGGCCTTGGTCAGTGGGGTAAGGGCAACTGCATGAGGGTCACTAAGGCTCAGTGCTGGTGGCAGCAGCTCAGTGGGAGCCAACAGTGTGCACAGGTGCCCAAGAAGGCCAAGGGATTTTTGCTAGATGACTTAATCATCATGTAAAAATTGCTTAATTATGTATATATTTGATAGCAGAAGAGTTTAGAGAGATAAATATGCAGGTAAAATTTTCTGGATGATAAATATTGGAATAAACTTTTGATGAAGAGAAAATACAAGAGAATTTGGCTTAATTTTCTGTCAAAACACCTCAGAATTGGTCGGCTTGGTGTGCATATTGCTGCTTGAATATGTCACTCTGTGTGCAGTGTTGAATGGCTATTTTTGTACTATAATATAATGTGGAGAGAATGGAAGAATCTATTGGGGGAACAAACTATATTGCAAATTTTATCTTGATGGAATCAAATTCTCCAACCTGACCCAGCAGAAAATGCAGGAAAACTTCGCAGGATGTGTGATTAAACTGAGTTATTTTGGATCAGTGTGTCTTGGTTTGTGTTGATGGAGTGTAAGTAAGAAGCAATTGCTGTCAATTTTGTAGCTGCATTTCCTATTCCATCCTTTTCCTCTGCAACATTTTGAAGATCACAGACTCTTCACAATATAGAAAACTAATAATAGTTGAGCTTTGGTTGCATTTTTGTGGCCTCTGCCACATCAGAATTGTTTAACTCAATGTTCTATCCAAACTATGTTCAAACTAAGACTGATACTCTGCCTGAACTTCCCTTCTGGTGAGCCACAACATGATGTTGGCACAATCTGTTCCTCAAACAGAGAAAAAGCCAGAGAACAAAGCTTTATTTGATGGAAAATCCACCAGGATGATTGCATGGATCATTTGAATAATTTCAATTTGGTAATGCTAATGAATCTTCTATCTCTTCCTTTCTTTTCTTTGGGGGGAGAGTTGGAATTGAAGGGAAGCTGATAGCAGAATTCCAAGGGCAATCATGCTTCATAATCACCTCTCAGCAGAGGGTTTAGTTCAGCAGTGAACTGGAAACATTAAGGACAGTGATAGGAATTTTTTGGCTTTTGTAGGCAGATCTAAAATGAACCAATTAACCAATCATCCTCCTGAACTCAGTGCTGGGGAGGTCACAGCTCAGTGCTGTGTTCAGCTTTGGGCCCCTCACTGCAAAAAGTCCATTGAGGCCCCCTGACAGGGGTTGGAGAGAGTTGGGGGCTGGTCTCTTCTGCCATGGCTGCAGGGAGAGGACTAGAGGGAATGACCTTGAGCTGAGACAGGGGAGAGTCAGAGATCTTAGGAGAAATATTTGCCCTGTGAGGGTGCTCAGGCACTGGAAGGTTTAGGGGTTTGAGCAGTGAGAGGTTAATGGTTGGACTGGATGATCTTTGAGGTCTCCTAGAATCATCAGGATTGGAGTGGAGGCCCTAAACCTCTAAGATCATATACAATCATAGAATTTTAGGGGTTGGAATGGACCCTAGAGATCATCTAGTCCCAAACCCCTGCCATGGGCAGTGACACCTCCCCACTAGACCAGGTTGCTCAATTCCTCATCCAGCCTTCATCACATAGGCATATGATGAAGTGAAAATCACAGCTGGAGCAGATCGGAGTTTTTACTGCACAACCAGATAATGATTTTTTAGCTCAGGCTAGGGTTCTTAGAGATACTGAGGCTCCTTCCATCTGACAACACTTGGAATTGGGAACCTATTATGGAATTTATGGATGTTCTTAGCGCCACAAAGACTTCTGGGGAAGGAAATATGGGGATTTAAATCAGGATTCACATCTGTTGGTGTAACTGGTTTTCCTAGTGTGGGGTTTGTTTGGTTTGTTCTTTTCCTTTGCTTGGAACAAATGCAGATGGGGAAATGTGTGGTTAGTTCTGGTAATAATGATGTGAATTCTTCACACTTGACACAAGCAAGGAGAGGCTGAATGATGAGCCATGGAAGGATTGTAGGGCAGCCTTTGTTCTCCTTAGATTTAGGAATCGGTTGCAATATGTGATTCTATTTTATCTCCTATCACTTCAAAACTAGTTTGGGTGGTACATTTTTATTTCTTCTTTTCCTTGAGTCGTGTTCTTGGAGTTTTGAATCCTTTTTTTCCCTTTTATTTCTTTTCCTGGAAGTGGTTCAAAAGACATTTGGTGAAGTTAATGAGACAATTTTCAATTTATCTTGGTGGGTTTTTTCATTCCCTTTTGGGGGTGATCCAAAGCTATTTGAAAGGCACTAGAATAGTCACATTGACTCTGAAGGCTGTGGGTGAGGCCTTTGAGAACTGTTGTTAGTCTATTGACAATTAGGTGTTATCTCCATATGTGAAATGATAAAATACAAGTATAAGTGTTATAGCTGTTATGCTTTAGTGGTGCTTTGCAGCTTTGTGTTCCAGTTTGCTGCATCTACACCGGTCTTAGTAGTGGAGGAAACTAGTGTTTGGGTACAGAAACCACTTTAAAACAATCAGAAACCACTAAAATGATAGAAACTAGTGCCAAAAAAGATCCAGGTTATTATTCCAGTGGGCGTGTTTGGCAATAATGAGGACAAGGCTCCTTTCTAGTCATTATGTTCTTAAGGAAGTTGTATCCACAGGCACAGGTATAGTTCCTCCTGCCTTGGTACTGGAGGTGACTGGGTGACCTCTTGCTATATCCCCCCCAGTTCTATTCTGGGGGCTGTTAATTGGGTTTGTTGGGGTTTTGGCCCCTACAGAGTGATGCTTGTTAAGCCCCTTAATAGCACAGTAATTATACATTAGTGTATTGTTGTGGTGCCAGAACAGAGGGTAAATATGGATGTGAAGGAAGACACTGAGATAAAAGAGAATGAAGAGGAGAATTGAAATTGGTCTCACCAGTAAACAAGGCTCAATGTCACCTCTTCTATTTGCTACCTGCTGAGGGTGAGAAAGGAAATGAGGATTTGTTGCTGTGTTAATATTAGCACATTGAAAATTGAAGATAAAACTGACCTGTAGGTGTTTCCCTTTGGTTCAGAGTTGTTCTGATAAGTTTTGGGAGGGGTTTTCCCATGGGTGTTTCACTGGCAGACAGCAGTGTGCCCATTGTGACCACACATGCTCATTCCTGGGGGTCCTGTTGGACAACAAGCTGTCCATGAGCCAACAGTGTACCCTTGTGGCTAAGAAGGCCAATGGAATCCTGGGATGCATTAGAAAAAGCATTGTCAGCAAGTCAGGGAGGTGATTCTGCCCCTCTGCTCAGCCCTCCTGAGGCACAACTGGAGATGGGACCAGATGACCCATTGTGGGTCCCTTCCAATCTAACTGGTATGTGGTTCTGTGATTCCCAACACCTCCTGTTTTAGCCTCATTACATAAGATGTGAATACAGGGGCAGATGTGTAATCTGGGAAGCATTCCAAATCTATCTTTTCAATAGTGAAGATGTCTACACATCCCACCTGACTGCACCCAGTCCATTTTCTCTGTCCACACAACAGCAGCTGCAACAGAGGTTTGCTTTGAACTGTGCTGCTTGCTGGACAAGTCAGGTCAGGAATCTGTTGCAGCACCTGGATGCAACATCAACACACTAGCTCAGTCAGTGTTCAGTGAGGAGTATCTTGCCAGGAAGCTTCCTCTGATGGGAATTTTATTCAAGCGGCACTGGTTGATTTTCTAGGGTAGCTTTGCTCAGTTCTGATGTGCCCTTGGTGCAATTTTTACTCATCTCATTGATAATTTCCCATTATTTATTTAACTGATAAAGTAACTGAGGTTATGGGGATCTTATGTCTGCACTTGGGCTTCTTTAATCATGGAATCCCAGAATGTTTTGGGTTGGGAGGGACCTTAAAGACCATCTCATTCCAAGGACACCTTCTATGGGCCCAGGTTGCTCCAAGCCCCATCCAACCTGGCCTGGAACACTAGCTTTGCATTTTGGGGTGAATCCATGGTAACCCTGGTTATCTTTCACTTAATGAGGTTTCACTGTGGGGTAGAGGCAAATGTGGCCTGAGACCTTCACCCTTACAAGCATATTGAATGCACACTTTGCTTCTGTGCAATGTTGTGTTTCTCAGTAAAACTGCACAGCCAACTCAACCTCTCACTGCAAACCTTAAGTTCCTCAGAAGCATGAGGAAATGGCTCTCATGATAGAATGTGGGTTTTTTTCTCCTGAAGTAGTATCTGGTTGTTGACTAATATCTGGCTCCAGTTCAGCTTGCTTTGGTGGGAAGCCTGAATGCTTTATGGCACCTCAGGGGGATGGTTAATAGCTTTATCAGATAATTACAGTGCTGGAAACAATGTGATGTGTGTTCTGTTGTGGGGATTTGAGCTGGACCCTGTCTCACAGGGCTCTTAGTATTGATATCTTTTCTTCTCTCATCCATTTCTAATAGCACAGGATGAGCTGGAACAGATGGTTATGACTTGTCCCCTTTGTCGTAGCCCAAATCCCAGATCTGCTTGTTGTCCCCTGTCACTCTCAGGACAGCTCTATGCTGCAAGCTCTAGTTGGCTCTTCTCTCATACATGCCTCTTCCAAGGATATTTTACAGGATGAAGGACTTTCCCCTCTCCTTCTCTCAGGGAGGAGTTGTAAGTCATATGAAGAGCAGCTGAGGGATCTGGGGTTGTTTAGCATGGTTAAAAGGAGTCTTGGGGAAGAACTTCCCACTCTCTACAACTACTTGACAGGAGGTTGTAGCAAAATAGAGATTGGTTTCTTCTCCCAGGCAATACTAGCAACAGGACAAGTGAAAATGGCCTCAGGGGAAGTTTAGGTTGGACATCAGGAAGAATTCTTCATGGAAGGGGTTGTCAAGCATTGGAAGGGACTGTGCAGGGAAATGGTGGAGTCACTACCCCTGAAGGTGTTCAAGGAAAGACTGAATGTGGCACTTAGTTTTCTGGTCTAGTTGCTAAGGTTGTGATTGATCATAGGTTGGACTGAATGATCTCTGAGGTCTTTTCCTACCTCAGTGATAGTGAATTCAGAGTGCTGTGTGGCACATCTGCACCCAGTGAAGGCTTTGGTGTAACCTATACCCTTGGTGCTGGATTGGGCAGGTGGAATATGAAGTCCAGGTCCTTTTTGTCTACACATCCATATATCTGCTGTGAAGACTTTGTAACTTGGGCTTAGAACATGAAACACAGGGCTCGTGGGCAGCCTCAGGACCACTGCTTCAGTCCTGCCTGGCTGAGGGAAGGCTGAGTCACAGTTGCTAAGTATGACTGCAGTTAATATTAGCAATAAGCAGGGTCAGAAGCAGGAGGTTAAAAAAAATCAATGTCTGAGAAGATGTAGGGGTTTTTAACCTTTTCAAGCTGGTAACAGAAATCACTGTAAAATTAATTAGTCCTTATTAGAAGGCCCTGAAATCTAACCTTAAATTAAATGCTCAGCTGAGATGTAACCTTGTGCTGTAGAAGTCCCTGAGGGCTGGACAACTTCCCTTAAAGGAAGGAATAGGGAATGAACAGGAATCCTTCACTATTCTCTACAACCACCACTTGCTCTTTGTGACCTCTTCAGGAGCCTGTTGTGGAAGGTTTGTGACCTAAAAATGGCCATGACCATGGAGTCTCCCTCTCTGGATGCACCAAAAGGGATATCTGTTGTTGCTAATCCTCCTCAGTGCCATCATCAGCCTCCTGAAACTACACAAATACACTTTCTCCAAAGGAATATTTCAGCTTTTATCCAGAGATAAGCAGAACTTCTTTAGGGATTTGGTGGGACCCATTGGATTCTCCCTCACTGGAGGTATTCAAGAAACCTCTGGACACAATCCTGAGCCATGTCTTCTAGGAGGGCCTTGCTTGAGCAGGGAGGTGGGACCTAACTTATTCTGAGATTAGGAGATATAACTTCAAAACTAGGAACTGATTTAAGAAACACTAGACTGGTGACAACAGAGCTTTGACTTCTTGACAGACTCTTCAAGGACATTGTGTGGTCTCTCCTCTGGGAGCTGCAAATTCCAAGTGTTTCCATACCTGCACTCAGACATGTCCCTTGCTATAGAAATGATGAGCCACACGCTGTCCCATCAGTCTGTCTGAACATTTACCATCACAGTCTAATTAGACCATGATCTTTTCCAAAGTACAAAACACAAGGTCTTCATGGTGTCGACAGTGATTTCCTACTAAATGTATAATTGATTTCAGTCAAGTCAGGCTGTGTTATTTATGTAACAGCCAAGCTTGGAAAAAGGAAGACATTCTGATATTTTTGTACCCTCTACAAAGTTACTTAATGAATTCATGCAAGGTGTTTTACTACAGCATAAGACATTAAAGTGGGCAGTGATTATAATGTGAATTAATTATTCTCAAGACTTCTGGACATGAGGAAGTTTGGAAATCAAGTGTTCTTATATCACAGAATAATCAGAGCTGGAAGGGACCCTCAAGGATCATCTAGTCCAACACCTGAGCCTGAGAGCATTGTCCAAATGCTCCTTGAGCTCCGTCAGGCTTGGGGCTGTGACCACTGCCCTAGGGAGCTGTTCCAGTGCCCAAACACCCCCTGGGGGAAGAACCTTCTCCTGCTATCCAACCTAACGTTCCCCTGACACATCTTCAGACCATTCCCTTGGGTCCTGTTACTGGTTGCCAGAGAGAAGAGGTCAGTGCTGCCCCTCCACTTAGTTCCAAGAGGAAGTCGTACACAGTGAAGAGATATCCCCTCAGTCTCCTTTTCTCCAGGCTGAACAGCCCAAGTGCCTCAGCCATTCCTCATGTGGCCCCTCAAGGCCCTTCACTATCTTTGTTGGCTTCTTTGGACACTCTCCAATAACTTAATATCTTTCTTACATTGTGATGCCCTAACTGCACACAATGTTTTAGGTGAGGCTGCCCCAGCACAGAGCAGAGCAGGACAATCCTCTCCCTCTGGCCATGCCTTGCCTGATGCCCCCCAGGACATGATGTCCTTCCTGGCTGCCAGGGCACACTGTTGGCTCATATTAAACTTGCCATTGACCAGGACCCTCAGATCCCTTTGCCAGCATTACTTTCCAGCCTCTCTTTCCCCACCGTGTAGGTACAGCCAGGGCTAGACCCATCCCAGGTGTAGAATCCAGCACTTGCCCTTGTACAATTTCATCTGATTGGTGATTCTCAGCTCTCTAATTTGTCTAGGTTTCTCTGCAAGGCCTCTCTGCCTTGAAGGGAATCAAAAACTCCTCCCAATTTTGTATCATCTCTGAGTTTACTTAGTAGTCCTTCAAGTCCTGCATCCAAGTCATTTATGAAGAGGTTGAAGATCTCTGGGTCTAAGCTGAAGCCCTGTAGAACCATCTCTATGATACATGACATCAATTTTATAGGCCTGAAATCTTCTTGTTCTTTATTCTCATATATATATATATATTATAATAATGGGACTCTT
>NW_008669735.1:0-30476 GCF_000695815.1 Acanthisitta chloris
TCTCTCTTTCTCTCTCTCTCTCTATCTATGTCTTGTTTTAAACTTTCTCATTGTGTTGTTGGCTCTTGACACTTACTCCTTACTCTCAAATACATCTAATATAGGTAGTACTGATGCAACTAGTTCCATCTGCTGCACTCAAAAGCATTAGTAATTGCTTCAAAGGGAAATGTGCACGAGGGTCGGTCATTGCTGACCAGGAAAAAAGGTAAAACAGTGAAGATTTAACAGACAGTTGTAATTGCTAATCTGGTTCTATGCTTTTTACCCTTATAAAGCCTTGTGTTAAATTACACTTTTTTTGTACCACCTATTTTTCTATTGTCACTTCTAATTTTGAACTCTTTAAAAAAGCTGCTTCAGGATTTATTTCAGCACCCAAAGTATTTTTATTGCCATGTAATATGAAAGCAAGGCTGGCATTAGTATAAATTGGTGCCATTATGCAGTAACCTTTTATAGGAATTTGACACTGCTTCTGAGGGATTTTGGAGGTATTTTTGTTAGTTTTTATTCTGAAGGGTAACTGTTTTACTCTTTTAACTGAGAACATTTGGCCAGTGGAGGGCACTGCCCTATAACACAGCGAGACACAAAACTTCTGTTTCAGTTCTCAAAATCCGATTTTTCGTGTCAACAAACTTACTTAGAAACTGAATTTAAATGCATCTGAATTTCCCCAATGTAAAACTGGCAAGTTTCCACCCTAAGGAAAACCCCTACATATGCTTGAACTTCATTTTAATGAGAAACTTAACCAAACTCCAAAGGCTCAGCTTGGTGTGGTTGGTTATACTTTCTTTTCTGGAAAACAGACTATTGTAACAGCCCACTGAAGGTTGGCAAAATATAGCTAAATACATATATCCTGTATGTTTCCTTGCAGAAAAATGTCCAGGTCTGATGGAGAAGTCTGACATAAGAGGTTGTTTTGGAAACAGAAGCTTCTACAAAACATTTGATATCATTAATTTTTTCTTAATGAGTTTTCAAATCATTTCACAGAGTTTTAAAGTGTGGATAGAATTTGTCACAAAACGTGGTGAGATGACTCTGGGAGTATGTGGCTGAAAATATCTGTCTTATGTAAAAAATAGTTTACAAAGAATATATCTGTTTCTGGATCAAAGTAGAAGACTCACATTTGTGGCTTTTTTACACAGAAATTGTTATTTATCTCAGTATCAAGTCAGAGAATGGGAATAAGGCAACTCTTTCATTGGTTATTGAAATGGGTGCAAAGAGCTGGACTAGATTCCTGGTCTTCATTATTGGCACCTCTTGTCTGTGTGTGTGAGGAGAAAGCTAGTAAAGGGAGGAATTGTGTTATAAGGCTTTGTTTGGACTTCATAATTTGTTGAGGTTTTCGATTAAAGGTTGATTATCATAACTCACATGATTATCATCGTGAAGCTCCATGACACTTGCCAATATCACAAGTGTCTCTATATGCATCTGTGATGAAAGTCTGGAAGACACAACATTAAATATGGTCTTTACTGATTGTGACAGTACAACCTTTCTTATCAGATCACTTCAGTATGTCACTGTTAGAATTAAAGTGCCAACTGTGCTACTTGTTTTTAGGGGAGGATCAAAAACTTGGTGGAAAAACAATGATCGTAATGCACGAAGAAGTGTGACTTTGTGCTTTATTAGGGTATATGTAGAAATAAGCATGTGTTTTCTTTTACCCTTGATTTTGTGGTTTTGCAATGGTTTTGACTTAAACACTTTATATATGAGACTAAATTTGATGGAGCTGAATCAGGCCTATACCTACACTAGCCATAGGCACTTTGTTGCCTTTATTATGTCCATTTATGTAAAATATATTGGGGGAAAGGAAAAGAACAGGGACAGGACTTCATATAGGCCATTCCTGATTTGGTCTAGCTCCACCTATAAACCACAGTTGTGGATTTTGTGTTGGTAGCATTCAACACAAAAAAATACTTTAGAAATTGCATATACCAGTTGTCTTTCCTTTTTTTCCTTCCACAGTTGCTTCCCTGGGCTGCCCCTGTGACAGAAAGTAAGGCAGCCCATGTATCCAATCAACCTTAACCCATCCCTGTATAAGCAGGAACTGTATAAGCAGTTAGGGTGGAAGAAGAGTAGAGAAAAGCTTCAAGGCATGAAGACAGCTAGGAGTTGTGGCAAAGGAGGAGAGAGCTGGGATATAAACCTGCCATTCTTTCTAAGGCAGGGGTTTCAAGTTTATCTTAATAATATCTGAGCAGTATACTGCTGTCCTTCTGAGCACTGTGTTGACAGCACAGCCTTGTGAGCCAGAATCCTGCCTTCCAGTTGAAAGAGTGGCTTTTCATCTCTATAACCTACTTTCCTAAGAAGTGATGTGGTTGTCTAACCTGTTGCTCTTACATACCTTATTTCTGGGGCAGTATCAACAGGAAAAAGTACAGAACCTGGAAGTGAAAGTTGAGAGAGCTCTGTGTAGATGATTGATAGGTTGTGATGAGTGGATTAGAAGAAAAGAGGTAGGAAAGAAAACTTTATTACAGATATTGAGAACAGTTGTGTAGTTGAGGAATGCTATTTAGGAGTGACTTCTTTGGTATTTCATCATGAACAATGTTACGAAAATCTAATTTGAAACTTTCAAAATAACCTGTAAATAATAGGTCAAGCATAAATTAAAATGGCATGATTTAATTATGATGTTTCATAGTGGAGTTTAAACAAAGAAACAATTTGGAGTTACTAATTTATTTCTAGACAGAAAGATAAAAGAATGAAAACTTTTTTTAGTGTTTTTAAGTGTCGATTTGGTGTTTACCAAGGTGTGCTGCAGTCTTGCCTGATTTGCTGATTTCTGTACAGTCCTATCCTGTAATCACTGGTAAAGTGTTTTTCCTTACTGCAATGTGATTAATTGTTCACTTTATTCAGCTGTCTTTTATAGACTTTTGTCTACTAACAATGTAGTACACAATGAAGAAAAACATGTGCTTCTTGTCAATGCATTAAATGATGTTGGAGTTCAGGTGACATGACTGAGTTGTTGGAGCTGCTTTTATTAGTCCTATCCTGTAATCACTGGTAAAGTGTTTTTCCTTACTGCAATGTGATTAATTGTTCACTTTATTCAGCTGTCTTTTATAGACTTTTGTCTACTAACAATGTAGTACACAATGAAGAAAAACATGTGCTTCTTGTCAATGCATTAAATGATGTTGGAGTTCAGGTGACATGACTGAGTTGTTGGAGCTGCTTTTATTAGATGGAGTGGTTGTCAATGCATTGAATGATGTTGGAGTTCAGGTGACACGACTGAGTTGTTGGAGCTGCTTTTATTATATGGGATGGAGTTCAGGCTGTAGTTCATTTATTTAAGCTCCAAAACCACATCTTATGAATGTTTGAGTTATGCATTTAATTGATTTTGTTTCCCAAAAAAGACACTTCAAAGAAAAAAATTACAAGGAATAAATTGGTTCTTTAGTAAAAAATTGTCATTTGTATCTTCATTTAATTACATGTTTAGAAAACAATACCAATTTTCTTTCTTCAGTGAACAATGAGACCACTGGTCGTTCAGCTGCAATAAAAGTACAATGTGAATTTATGTCCTCTATATTGCACTTTAGTATTAATTTGAGAGATCAATTTATATCTGTTTATGGCTATTTTCTTAGCTAACTCTACCCAAACTGAAGGAATGTATTCTAGACTTGATATTTGACTCCTTTATTAATGTATATAATACTCTGGGTTTATGTGGATTCAAAGCAATAGGCAAATACTTGTTGATAAATCAGCACATAATTTGGGTTAAATATTAATTGCTTCTATTTCTGTGCCTGGGAGGTAATAGACATTTTTGTAACCTATTTTCTGCAGTGGTCCATGTCTGACTTTCTAAATGGGGCTGATATGTGAAAGCTGAGGGATGAAATTGTTGCTTTGGTCATTTGGCTGCTGTGCTAACCTCTGTGCTTGAAAACTTTATTTTACTAAGTTACTTAAGTGATGTCAATTCTTTAAAACCTGCTGGTTCCTCATGGATTTCTCAGCTCTGACACTTTCATAGCTGCACGTGTAAAATCATTTTATAGGCAAAACTCAATGGGACAATGCAAGTTGCTTTTCAGGTTGGATACACTGAAATACAAATACCAGTGCCAGTTGCTTGTCTGCTTTTTCTTTTAGTGCACTGTAATTTGGAGAAGCAATTATACTCTCTCTTTTACTTCAGATTAAACCCCCTATCTCCAGGGCTGTTTTTCCCCATCACCCAACAATGCTTCTAGATGTTATCACTATGTTCTCAAAAAACTTTGCCCTAATTGCTTAGCTGTTTGTTTGTATTGCTAAGACAATTTATCTCTGGTCTCTGGGTCAAAATGAATTTATCAGACCATTACAGTACAGAAAGCTTAGTATGTGGGCACTGAAGCTTACAGTCATTGCACGCTATATTGAGTTCTGTTCCTCTCATTGCACATGGCTGTTTTGCTTCTAGCATGCTGTAATGGCATTTTTCATAAGTTACTGATACTTATCTCCCCTGGTTTATGTTAGTTAGGCTGCCTACACCCAAGGACTGGCAAGAATAGATAATCTTGATGGTCTTTTTTTATTTAGTCAGCTGTCTGCAATATGTGTGGTGCTCATTATATGCAAAAATATGTTTGAAAACAAAGCTCAAAGAGACAATAAAGCTGTTCTTACACTAATTTCTCTTACTTCAGCAGTTGCTACTGCTCCACTCCAATGGGTTCTGTGACTCTTCCCTGTGGTGATCCAAATCCAGTAATACAGTGAAAACTAGAGGTTTCCACATGGTCTTCTGCTTACTTAGCTATTTTGTTATTAAAGAAATATAAAAGTGACTTCTAAACTGAAATGTGTGGAACTTGCAGCATTCAACAGGCATTTCAGATTAAAAAACCAGCTACTCTTCCTAGATTTAGTTCTCTTCTTGCTCTTTCTAGACTGTGGCTGCTGTAAATTTTTTACCTCATCTTAGAATTTTGTTATTGGTAGAACTTGACATGTTTACTCCTCTTGACAAAGAATCGAGTGGTTGATTGTATTTTTTTTTATGCAAGAAAAGTTTAAATGTGATTTATATGCATTTTATGTCTAACTTTGAGTGAAAGGCTTTTATTAATCTCATGTTATCCCCCTGGCAAGCTCTGATTAAATTTTAATTTAGAGAGCAAACCTGTTAGGGTTTAACAAGCACTGGGCATGGAGAATTTACTTGCCAAGGAACTGCTGTGGTACCTTGAGAATTTTGACTTCAAGCCCCTTTGTCTGTGTCCTCTTGCAGTGAACCCTGGGTCAGCTCTAAAAAAATAAGGTACAATCTATTAATCTAATTATAACTGCCATTTCTACACTGCACTGTGGCTGCCAGTGAGGGAGAATTGCTTTGTGACAAACTTTCTCTCAGCAGCAGGATGTGCTCTCTTCTCCTGTTTGCCCCTTTCCCCCAGCAACACCAGTGGCAGAGGAATAATCTCTGTTCTTAAGAATGGGGGAATGATTAGGTGCAGTGTTAGGTGGTGAGTGCAGGTTCTGTTTGTGGTAGAGAGGTGGACAGGAGAAGGGGAGCTCATGCTTGGAAAAATAGGACAATAGATGCAGGGAAAACAGCCACAGTCTAGATCAAGATTAAAGATACTTTCATGATTATTACCCAGAGCTCCTTTGCACATATTCCTTCAGAGCTTGCTGTGGCTCCTCTCATCTCCCTTCATCATCCATAACCACCTCAACATCTTATTAATTGCAGTTTCTTCTTTGTGGGGTGGGACTAGTGTGCATGTCTGGTGAAAGCCCTGGCCTGCAGTTTCTTCTTTGTGGGGTGGGAGTAGTGTGCATGTCTGGTGAAAGCCCTGGAGAACACAATTAGATTTTGCTCATTGTCATGGTTTAACCCCAGCCAGCAGCCAACAACCAAAAGAAAATTAACTCCATTCTGGCTGAAACCAGCACATTCACTCTGCTGAGAAATTTTGATTGAGCTCTAACTTCTGTTTCAATGATAGAGCATCTGAGTTTTGTCTCTCTAGCAGGTCAAGAATCTGAGTATGTGTCCTCAGATGGCCTTAAAATTTTCCCAGGAAGAATGTCTTGCATCTGGAAAACTTGGAGAGGAATTTTTATCTTTCATTATCAACACAACTCTTAAGGAACCTCAGAGCAGCTCCCTGGTGTAAGGATGTAATGGATAAGCAAGGATGCAGGGAGTATCTCCATTCCCTTCAAATTTACTCATTTGCTACGACGTGGAGTCAGCCTGGATGTAGCTGATTAGACATAGATTTAGAGACATAATCATGTAGGTAGCTATTGGATTTCTGTCTCTGACTCTGTAAGACAGAGGTCTCTCTTTTCTCTGTTATGCCTTTTCCTATTTCTTTTGTTGTTTATTTGCTCAGTTGTGAAAGCTCTTAACCAACTTGTGTGCTTGAACCCCTGCATATTTACTCACAGTCTAAATTTAATTTTATCAGCCATGTCTAGTATTAAAACCTGAAAATTAGGTCAGAATTATCCTCCTGCTTATTTTACAGCAAGTCTGTGTGTGTGAGGAGTAAACACACTGTGGGTGGCCTAGGGTAAAATAAAATTTAAGTGTTTGTTCGCAAGGGCAGCTTTCTTCACCTTCAGTAGATAAATACCTAGCCATGGGTTAGTAGATTTTACTGGTTGGTTTATTTGATGTGAGAAACAAATATCTCACAGATTAATGTAAAAGTTTTTGAAAGTTATTTTGGTATTTTAATAAGCATGTTGGAGAGTTTTCCGGGTCCTTTAGTGCTCAAAACATGACCCTTAGTTTTGACGTTCGGATTAAAGAGTTTGCCACAGCCTTTACCTCAGACCTCAGTAATTAAATTGGAAATAACAAAACCAAAATATGTGCCCTTACCTTACTCATTCAGTCTTTATTTCAGGTAGGTATTACAGAATAAAATGATAGCAATTGAGAAAAAAAAAATCCTCATAGTATCACGAAGTTGTTCTCTTTCTTTAGTTGTATCATCTGAAGAGCAGTAATGAACATTTCCAAAATCTCTGGTTTCAGTGTTGTGATGCTTTAATGCATGAGCTAATGAAGAGCTGGTGCTACAGCCAAGGTTATTTAATCTTATCTTTGCCAGTTGCTTGTTCATAAAGTGCTTATCTCTTTCACAAATAGAAGAGGCATGAGCTCATTATAGAACTTGCTATTCAAGACATCACCGTTCCCTTCACTGCTTCTTATCTACATGACTTTTCTTCTAGCACTGTCTGACAAAGGTTAATATGAGTATCAAAGTTTGGCAAACATTATACTCCCTGGTAAAGGGTTTCAGCCTGTTCATTGGTTTCAGTATTACTGTTTGCTCACAGAGAAATAGCATAGAATTGTCTGATAATTCAGGTGGGTGACTTCACCTTTATTTAAGAAATATCCTTTGTGGTGGTGTCCATGGCTTCCTTATCAACCTGTTTTAAAATGCCTTAGTTTATTGGGAGGTAGGAAAGTGAAGGAAGCAATTTCAGTTCAAGGTCTTTTGGTTTACACTGTGAGTTCTCCTTTGAGTTCTTTTCTTTAAACACAGCTGGTCTGTCTGGGACTATCATCCAGCTGTGCTCTGGCAGGTGAAATCTCTAGTTTTGCTGCCAGAGCCAGCAATGTCTTGGAGTCTATGGAGACAGGGAACAATTTGAGGATCTCTTTGACGTGGGATGTTATGTTGGCTCATTCTGGGAGTGCAGTGGATTAACTTCTCTGTGCAGCCTCTGAAGATCATGTGTTTGCCTGTACCTGCTGCAAAGGTGACTCCAAAGAGGACTCAGTGCAAAGGGATTAGGACTAATGCCCAGCAACCTGTGGAAGGGAATCTTTTGCACAAACACAATCCATAAAGTCTGAATCACAAATGGGAAACAGGTTTTGGGCTGTGTAATTTCTTTTTGGTATTACTGGAGTGTATACACTTTGTAATCCTCAGTGATACTGAGTAGGAGATCTGTGAACATCTCTTTATCTATAATGAGATAGTCTGATAGTCAAGTTTAGTCTTGCCTACCTTAAAATCACCACTTAGTTTTGAGTAACAAACTAACAAACCATATCTTCCTTTCCTTCATGTGATTCTGGAAATATAAACACAGTGCTTGATCACTGCTTAGCCATGTAATGCTTACTGTGTATGCTGTAATGTTCAGTCAACCTGCATTTTGTGCAAAATTCCATCTTTTTTCCTCTTTTGCACGTGCCATTCTACATATTGTTTATGGAGCAAAGTGAAAGGGAATTTCTGTCTTTAGCAGCAAAGGACAGTAAAAGTAATTCTGGTATTAATGATAGCTATAGGACTGTTATAATTTTATTTTTTCACTTTAAGCACCTGACTTTTATTATGTTCATTATGTTCATTTATAAAAATGTTTGACATAGCCAAAATTTAACATTGCTTTCTAAAGGAACTGGCAGTTCAAGACAACAAGAAAAGAAGAAAACTGGCATAAAAAAAGTGCCATAACTAAAGTTTTTCTACTTTTCCATTCATAGGTCAAAGTCAGGAAAACTTTCAAACATGATGTATCAAGAAATTTGGGGAGCTGGGAGTTATAAGTTTATCCAAAATTATAATTATATACAGTAAAATCTACTATAAGGACAAGAAATGAACATTATCTTAAAGCTGTTGTGGATGTCTGTTCTTAGTCAGTAGCAAGTATTTATAACACCAGACCTTTTATTGTCTATTGTAGAGAATTGTCTCTGTAGAGAATGCTCTTTTCCAAAAGCACAGTTGTCAAAATGATGCATGTAATACTATGTTAAAAGTATTTTTAGGGGGAGTAGTAAATGTTGCTGGTGATGGAATTTCTTTTGGCAAAAATTCAAGTGACTGACAGTAGAAGGGTAGAAGTTGGTTGTTGATTTGACTCAAAAATGAGATGTGAACTTTGTGAACTATAGGGACATAGTCACCTGACTGAAAAATTGAGTCTGTAGGAGTTTTGTGCTTTTCTCCTTTCTCCTGTGCTAAGAAATTCTCTATAGGCATCCTGTATGCTTGCTTCACTCTTTAAGTTCCTTGAAGAAAAAAAATCTAAGCTATTTAGTGAGATTTTTAGCTATACTTGTACTTACCTTATCAGCCTTAAGGAAGAATGTCAATTCTCACAGTCTCTCACAGAGATTAATGTTTTTTTCTCTGCTTATGTCCAAACTTACTGTGCTCATTCAGACAAACCCTGTTGTATGATCATGTCAAATACTTTTAAAAGTACAACAGTTTCTGTCCTGAGCTTGGTTATTGCATGGTTCTGAAGTTCAGTCTCTGCTTCATATTTCCCATGCATAAAAGTACAGTACAGTGTGTACCTCAGAGTTACAACGAGTTACTGCAAACTCCCAGATCCTGCAACACACTCTGAGGTTTTCAGATGAAAAATTATCCTTCAGAAAAAAAGTAATACCCCTGAGAAAACACAAACAAGCACTTTTTAACCTATTATTTATACAAATTTATCTGAAGATGATTTTTTTTTCCATTGCAAAGGAAGATGGATAACACAAACTGCCTTTGGAGCAGAAGCTTAATCTTCCCATGGAATTTTTAATGAAGAGTCGTAACCATTGAAATAAAATGCAGGACAATGTAGCTTGCAAACACTTTTTACCATTTCCATGTTCTTTTTAGAACTGGATTAAGAAACATAATGCAAGAGGACTAAAATGGGAATAGAGAAGGGAGTAAAGTGACCTGTTAGAAATCAGCTGGTTTGTAACTGGTATTGAAAGAGTATTGTTCTATATATAAAATATAGGAGTAGGGAGTACAATTACAGGTGAATTGTAGTAGAGAAAATTGAAAGGGAGGACTCTGGACAAAGAATAATAAAAAGTCACAGGTGTGCCTTTTTTGGGGGGAGAGATATTGAATAGAGAAGGGAGTAAAGTGACCTGTTAGAAATCAGCTGGTTTGTAACTGGTATTGAAAGAGTATTGTTCTATATATAAAATATAGGAGTAGGGAGTACAATTACAGGTGAATTGTAGTAGAGAAAATTGAAAGGGAGGACTCTGGACAAAGAATAATAAAAAGTCACAGGTGTGCCTTTTTTGGGGGGAGAGATATTGGTTTTTCTTCAATTGAAAGAGGGGACTCTAGACAAAGAATAATAAAAAGCCACAGATGTGCCTTTTTTGGGGGGAGAGATATTTGTTGGGTTTTTATTGAGTTCGCATAGGTTGCTTGAAGAAGTTGCATGAGAAGGATGAATCAGAATCAGACTTTTTGTTTCCTTTTTATCCTGAGTTCGCATAGGTATCTTGAAGAAGTTGCATGAGAAGGATGAATCAGAATCAGACTTTTTGTTTCCTTTTTATCCTCAAGATGAAAAAAATTCATGCATTAAACTTCCTCTAGGTCTATTTTTCTGCAAGGTGTGGTTCAATAAAACTGGTTCCTATAGGCAAAAGAGCTGTCTTGTTGGGGAATCTCCAAAAACACTTGAGTAACTTAGGGCAACAAATTGTTGGGGATTTTGATGCAGTTCTGAAAAAAAAATCACATCAAAACTAGAAGCAATATTTAAACCAACAAGCTACCATCAGGACTCTCTCAAAGCTGTGAATAGATACTTCTGTTTCTCACCAAGTGATTCACTTTGTTGCATTAGCTCCTTTCTACCTTTTCTGGCTGATATGTTACAGAAATCTTGGCTGTTTCCTACTTTCATGGTGGTGGTTTTGCACTCAGTTTGAAGTGATCTAAGACTGTGCTTCCTCCAAAAGTTTTGCCTGGCTCTTCCCTCTGCTCTCCTGCCTCTCAGTTTCCAGTTTTCCCCCTTTCTTAGCCCTGAATGTTAGACAGGTCACTTACCTGGTGAAATACCTTCAAAAGACCCTATAGAAAAGGCTGAGAGTATAAAAGGAGAAGAGAAATCCTTTATTAGCTTGGGACAATTCCTTACTTTGAGAATATAATGAAGACAGATTTTTTTTCCATGTGGGCTTTCAAGGTTTAGAGAGCTACTCTTCTTAACTTCAATTTTTATAATTCTTGCCCACCTTCTTTCATTTTAGATGTGGCCACCTTCATGATATGGTCAGGCTCCTATCTGTCTGTCTGTAGCTGAACTGGGTCACAGTACACTGATTAATGATGCTCCCAGGATTACAAGCTAAGGTTGTGAACTTCAGGCTGATACATTTTCCTATTCCTGATTTACAAAGTTCTCTTTAAGGGTAGTAATGTGAAAACACACAGTTGCATTTGAAGCATGTATCCCATAGCATCTTGATGTATTTTCACTTAAATGTCAGCAGATGTTACAGTGCATGCTGGAAGGGAAATACCTTTATATCCACCAAGTGGGAGACAAAGAAGGAACAAAATAATACAGTCAGCTACAGTGAACTGTGTCAGATCTATCTGCATTCATGAATAAGACCATTTTAGAAATTCACCAGCTAGGGTCTTTTAAAGAGAAAAATTCAGCATGAAAAAGTTCCACTGCAGAGTGTAAAATCAAACATTTGGCCAAAATGAAAAAGCAGTTCAAAGAGAGAATGAACAAACAGGGATGTGCCAGGACTGACTGGGCAGGGAGCCTAGGCTAAGGAATAGTGTGTGTGCAGGAGGAGGGGTTAGGGAGAAGACCCATTCAACAATGCACTGAGTGACAAGAAATTAATCCACTTATTTATTAGATTTCAAATATCCCTCTTTCCCCACACCTCTTCTTTTAGGCAGCAGTGAGAGAGGAGCTGTTTTCCAAGACAACTTCAGTCCTGCCTCAGAAAGTATTAACTTTCTTCCTGGATTTGTGTTTATTTGCTACACAGCTTTAAAATGGGATTTTGCTCTGCCACAGTTATTTTTTTAATCTGCTTCCACACTTTTTCACAGCCCAATTGGTCTTCACCTGGCCCTGTTACTACCTTTTTTGTGCCAGCTGCTTCCCACTGTGATAGAGGCTGCAGTACAAAAAGCATTCATTTTTAGGATACTGGTGATTTCAGGAGTAGAAGAAGGTCCCATTACTCTTGGGAAAGAAGTATTTTTAAAGGTCAGGTAGAAATAAAGAGTCTTTTCCTCCTGTCCATCTTACTGTACCTCAGGAATAGTAAATTCTCCAATCCCATTTTATATCTTTCTCCAGGGATCAGAAAGATTTGGGTTTTTTAATGACATCATGTTGCACTGGCTATGACAATAGAGGAAAATTCTGTTTCTTCTGTGGATAGTTGTTGACATGGAGACATGTCACTGTGTCAAGGTTTGTTTTCACTTCTATTTATAATCTGATCTGTGTGTGTGCATAGACAGTTTTGATTTTGAAAACAGAATGCAATGCTAGTATTGGAGAGTTGTTTCTGAAGTTAGGACTGGTAGAACTTGCCATGTTTGTTCCAAATCCTAAACTCTGGATGGATATTCTCCACAGAGCTTCTGTGAAAGTTCTCCAGCTAAAATATGGGAGCATGCTGAAAAATGGCAGGGAAATAGTGTCACATTAGGCACAAAGAACTTGTAGAGCAGGTATGAGTGTCTTGAAAGAAAACTTCTGAGCATCAGCCTTTCTAACTTAAGTAGACTTTTGGAAGTAAAAATAAGTGGCCAGAGCAGGTATGAGTGTCTTAAAAGAAAACTTCTGAACATCAGCCTTTCTAACTTAACTAGACTTTTGGAAGTAAAAATAAGTGGCTTCTGGTTTCTGTAGCTGTTTACAAATTTTGCAGTTATTGTAAAGTAGCTGTCTACAAAATTTGTTTGTAGATCATTCCTTGTAAATGATTCATAAGAGAAAAGTCAGTAAGACCATATTTTGCCTAGATATGTTGAGTGATGCAGCAGCAAATTCTTCCTTCACCCAAAGCAGGCATGTCTGAAGAAATGGTATGGAAAATTGCATGTTGTTTTTTCACATTGCTAAACAAGTATACTTCAAATGTACTTGTCTTGCAAATATCAGTGACTTGGATATGTTCATCAAATGATAGATTTCACCAATATTTTCCTACCCTTGTCTCGACAAGGTAACACTCTATTCTTCCTTTTCCTCTGCTATTAATTTTGATCTTGAAATATGTGATGGCTTGCAGCTGAAGATCCACACCTGAGTGAAGCTGTGGTCACTCCATGCCCACTATATCCATGTTCAATGAGCTCTGGAAAAGCTGCTGCTTCATATATTGTAATAAGTAAGACCAGAGCAGTTGTCTTACTGGCAGGGAGAATGAGCTATTCCTTCTCAAGGAGAAGTGAACATTCACTTCAGGGCTAGGTTTGGAACGTGTAGAAAAGCACATTGTGGCCCTAGTTATGATAACTGTTCTAGGAGTGGCTATGAGAGGCTGGAGTTCATGAACTTAAATGCTTCCAGCTTAGTCAGTCTAAGAAGCCTGGAATGTGGTGATATCATGGCCAGGTTTGCCAAGTGACTTACTGAAGTAACTTTTCATTGTTTGACAAATATTGTTTTCTGAAATCCTTTCATACTTCATCACATGGTCTTCAGATGTATTCAGAGAGCTCTCAATATTTCATTTGTAGAGTGTGCAAGTGTTGCCACCTCAGTACTTTCTCCTAAGGTCTGAACTGGTATCTGTGATTTGCTGTTGTTTGTAGAATGTGCAAGTGTTGCCACCCCAGTACTTTCTCCTAAGATCTGAACTGGTATCTGTGATTTGCTGTTGTCTCTTGCTTATGGCTTCCAGTGTGAATTTTTCCAAAGATCTGGAAATAGAGGGAAAGCAAATCTGGCAATTTTCAGTGGTATCATAATTGGACCTTTTTTTTAAATGCCACCTTTTAATGATTCCCAAAGATGTGCCTCTTACTATGGACTGTTTTGGTGCTAGACAGTCTGTGTTTCTTGATGGACTCCTCAGAATTTAACTACTTTCTCTTGCCATGTGACCATGTATGTCATGGTCACTAATCTTGTTAACCTTGGAAAAAGAAAGTTAAACTTTCATTTTAAATGCAGCGACATTTTAAAAAATGTTACCTCTTTCTACTGCATTCCCCAAATATATTTAAAAATCTACAGGTTTGTAAAAAATATTTTCAGTCACGCTGCTGCTTCCTTTCTCTTTTGCAGCAAGCTAGCCAACAACTGTGATTTGATATTGTTAAAATTCCTTATTCTTTTGATTTTAACCACCAAGCTGGGGTAGAAGAATACAACCTTTCTTGGTGCACGTCATATGTATTTAATTTTGAATGTATATTTTTCAGGCTGAGAACTGAGCTTGGATTTTCAAGAACCTATCAGGGCACTTGCATGTAGAGAAAACAGCCTGAAGTGCTCACTCCTAATCATACCATGTGCTGTGAGATTTTTGAAAATCTGAGTTTTGGTTAAAAGTATTGTGAATTCTGGAAATAGGTCTTTAACCCAGTTGCTGCATAAGCAGGAAATCCAACATGTAACATCTTGTTTTTCTGGTTAGAATTAAGTGGGTGAAATTAATGCAGTGCAATACTGGCTTGAACTTTTGTCCTAGTACAAACATTAGGCTTAGCCCAGAACCTTCACTCTGCCAGGAAGTAGTATGTCCACTGCATGTTGTAGAATAAACCACAGGCATTGAAATGCTTCTCCTGGGCCTGTGTTCATAGTAAGCCACTCAGGTGTGTCTGTCACAAATGGGAGGAAGAGGAACTGGGGGTCATAGAAATAAATGTTCCTGCAAGATTTCCAGCCTAGCCCCGACAAAATGTCTTACACTTCGAGTCTCATTATTGGTTGCAATGATATTGTAAATTTAGTGACTGTTTTCACACAGAATCTTTCAAAGTAGGGAAAAAGCCTTTTAAGCACAAATACCTGCCAGTACCTGTGCATTTCATGGTCATTCACTACAATAAGTAGCAGAACACTTTGGGGAGAAAGTTCCCACTTGCAGATAAAATGCTCTAGTACACACTTGAATGTTAAGAAAGTTTTCTTTCTCATTTGCCACAGATGTTGTTAAATTTTAGCCAATGTGGTATTTTATGGACAGCAAAAAAGCTCTTTTTTTTTTTTTTTTTTTTTTTTCCCCTTTTTACTAACATGGTACTAGTTAAATCAACCCTGGCAAAGATAAAGCAAAACATTGACGCACAAGCTTGGAATGAACATATTCAGTCCCTTCTCATGCAAAACCCAGCAGAAACCCCAAAAGGGTTATTTTTAGCTTTTGTTTTCTCCCAGGATAGATAAATGGAATCAGCTGTGACAGAGACATGATTCACCAGCTTGAAAAAGCGACAGATATAATCCAGAGCAAACAAACAAAAGCAGAAAATGACTTCAGGGAAATGGGGGAAATGGGTTTGGTTTTAGTTTGAGTCCATAGGCTTTGCAGAGGTAAGATTCCTCTTTCTCCCACCTCTGCCCTGAAAGTTGAACAACTTTTAGACTAATAAGCAATAGGCAGGAACAAGCTCTGTTTATGCTAGTCAAAGTCTGACATGTACCAGAACCCTTATTATTTCTTTCTCTTAACCCTTGCAAATATGAATTAAGACACAAGAGATTTTTAAATGTATCTGTCAATTATTTAAGTTTCTCTAATATGACTGCAGAAAATGGTTTCCTTCTTTGCATCAGCAATCAGAATGTTATAGTTTGGCTATCTTTGCAGTAACAAAAACTTGTGCTTCTTATAAGGCAGAAAGGACATTGGGCTGGTGACCAGTAGTTACAGAATTAATTTTCTCCTGTATCTTAAAGATACACAGCTTTGATACATTTTGAGTTTAGTGCAGATGGTTGGTATTAAAAACAGAGATATTGTATGAGTCTTGAACCAGAAGCTATTAGAAAACAATGTGCAGCATTAACTTCTCTTTAAAGTACAAATCCCTCCAGCTCCCATATTTCACCAGACGTTCAACCAGTGTCACTACTGGTTTTTGTTTGCTGTAACTCAGTGTATCTGTGTGTAAGCTCAAATTCTTGCTTCATTTTGAGGTTCTAGTGTGTGCATATTTCTTATTTATGCATTTTCCCCCGTGGCTAAGATTTTTTTTTTGTGTAATGGTATGATGCATTTCACCTGAGCTCAAGCACATTAAGGTATTTTCATGCAACTTTGCAGAATATATTGGTGTCTGAAGATTTGTAAGTCTTTCATGGTAAAATTAGGCTAATTCTGAATCTGCTGCCCTTGTGTGAAAGCATAGTGTTCCCAGAGAAGTTCCCCATGTCAGGTTTGCAAGAGTTATCTGTTTTGCAATTTGCAAACTTGGGGAAAAAAGGGAACAAAATGTAGAGTTTCTTGTGGTAATTGAAATACTACAGGTGTGTCATGTGCAGAGTCTCTAGTTCTGGTTTCACACTAGTGGCAAATAAGCATAGGAAAGTTTCTTTAATGTATTCATTTTGCTTCTTCAAGTTATCTGGTTGTGAGTATTTTCTCTTTCAAGCTCATATGAATTTATGGAAACGCAGACTGGTTCAGAAAGTTGAGAATTTTCATTGTGAAGCTCTGTTCAATGAGTGTGCAGGTAGGGGAAAGAGATATATAGAATGGTGGGTCTGTCTTAGCCAGGGTGCAAGCACAGTGTTCCCTATGCCATTAAAAATGGGTGTACTAAATATGAGTAATCTACTGGCCTTTTATCCTCACTCAGTACTGGTAGGGTTTGCACACCATAAAGTAGGAAGACATTAATTAGAATAAATCTTTTTAAGAGGCACATTGATGAAAAAAGGTCAGAGCTCAGTTAAAATAAGAAATTTTTTCTCTCAGATTTCATCACAAAACTCTGCTTTTAGCAAAGTGATGCAGCATAACAGGGGGTTTTATACCTACATTCCCCTACTTTTTCTCCCCATTGCTTGGAACTTGATTGCTGCCATTTATTTCAAATTTGTCACATAAATGTCTTTTTACCAGAGGATGGCTGTGCCCCCTGGCCAAAAGCCCATTAAAAAATAGACCTGTTTTATTTATAAATATGCATATTCTGACTTAGAGTCAAAGTAGTAATATCTTACAATCTACTCCACTTGGCTTCCATGCTTGTCCATTGTCAATAGGATGAGGATGTAAAAGTTCTGCTCTCACTGCTATTGTAATTTAAAAAGCATAAAAAACTCCTACTACAGATTGTCACAGTTCTTGCAAGATAACAAATATCATATGAGTTTCCATCCTGCAGAATAAAATGGATCAAGTTTAAGGCAGAGTTGAAGCCATAAAGTAGATCATAAGTTGTTATATAATAGCCCTATTAATTAAACATTGAGATTATTCTTTTTCAAACCATGAGTGACAATCATTTGATAGGCCCATGATTGTATTTCTTTTAAACTCTATAAAGGCAGCAATACTCAAAGGTATAATCCTGGTAGGGTTTGCACGCCATAAAGTAGGAAGATATTAATTAGAATAAATCTTTTTAAGAGGCACATTGATGAAAAAAGGTCAGAGCTCAGTTAAAATAATAAATTGGCTGTTCAAATGTATTAGTTATTCTTATATGTGAGTCTTGATTACTTATTTCTCCATTGATCGTATCAGTGGAAACCCCTTGTTGGTAAAAAACTTTCTGTCATGTAGATCACATCTGCTGCCACAAATCAGAGAGACTTTTCTGAAATGAGAAGACAAAATAAACACAGGAAATTGCTGTTTTTTCAAGAAAGCTTTAAAAAGGAGCTGCATTATGTCACTTCAGAAACTGTGAGTAAAATTAGCAGACTGAATGTGTTTGTTTTGGTGACTTTTCACTTCCTTCGATAATTAGAACAGTTATAACATTACTCAATAAACCAACTCGTTTTGTCCAATTTTGTCCAAACTGATAAAAAGTCTTGAACAGGAAAATAAAAAGGAGTAGAAGAAGGGAAGGCTTTTATCCTAGAGTTAATATTTTCTGCATTTTTCTTGACCACTGTAGTGAAGTGACAGTGGCAGAGAAGTATGCAAGAAAAGCAAGACCCAAGTTTTTTATTCTTTCTGGTTCCTAAAGGCCACATGGATGACAATGCTCACCTTTGGAGTGATTGATATAGTAAACCTTCTGTACCTGATAGGTTTACATGCACAGAGGTTTAAAATCTATGGACTGATTCATGCCATAGATCACTCAAATGCTCTACACAGACCACTGCATTTCATATTTAAGAGATGTCTTCACTGGAATGTTGTGTTTTCATCTCAGGTTTATTATTGATGTGCCCTCCTCTATATAGGTATTAGGTAATAATAATTCTTTTTGCCTGTCTAAACTTCAATCTGTTTTTCTGCTTTTTCTCTATAGTGTTATTTTGGATACACATATGGCATTTAAAATTCAACAAACAAGAAAAGCAATGCAGGACATGATGCTGAGTATTATCTTATTATAGATCTGTTGCAGCTAGCAAATGCTGCCATAAAACTGACTTGGAGCAGTAAAAAGTTCCTGTGGCCAAATACAAGCCTGGTTTACTGCCTTGATTTCTAAAAAGGAGTAGGGGAAATGTCAGGCTGATTTTCAGTTTGAGAAATATTTCCTCTTCTGATTAGAGTACAGAAAAAGGACACTCAGTTTCTGAGTTTTCTTCCTGACTTTGGCACCAGCTTTTTGCTAAGCCTGAGTGTTCTGTTTACTCAAAGGTGAGGGCAGCATGTAAAGAGTCAGTTGATGTTATTTCCATTACAGTCTCTCCTGTAAATTGTTCTGACATCTTTTGGGGGAAAAAAATCAGAAAAGTTATTTAAAAAAATTGAGTTGTTATTTTGGTTCGCTTTGACCAGGTAGAATAATAACATCATAGCCAACTGCAAAGAGTGTTCAGTATGATGCTGCCAGAAAGTTTACAACCACTACTCTCATGAAAATGAAATGAAGAAATTAAATCTGGGTGGGGGTTTTTTGGTTTTGTTTTTTTTTTTGTTTGCCTGTTTGTTTGTTTGGAGATCTCAAAACACTTTACAGAAGAGACTGCTGATAGCATTTTTGTTTTGCAGGTGGAATATGCTGCATAAAGAGGGAGGGGATGTGTTGGGTATAATTCACCCAGTGAAAGAACTGGTAAGGGAATGCAATCCTCCTGGCCTTCCCAGTTCACAGAGACTGAGCTACAGGGCCATATTTACCCCCATGCACAGTTTCCCTTGTGTCCTTCCTTCTATTTTCCTCCCCCTTTTTCTCCCTGCTTGAAGGAGACAGCCTTTCAGCAGTGGAACAAAAATTATAAGGCAATTTCCTTCCTTTCTGGTTTTCAAAAGTGGGCCTGTGTCTTTTTCTTTTGTATGGAAATCAATCTAAAACTGCTGGCAATAAAAGCAACCAGACCTGTGCAATGTAATCTATGTATTATCTTAGTCTCTATTTGTCCTACGTCATGCAAGTAACATTCTCACCAGACAGGGTCATACCAGCTCGAGAAGAGCAATTATTTTCTTTTCACATGGCCCTTCAGACTCCTTAAGTAGTCCTGTGGGAAATTCAAAATTCATTTATCAAAACAATGGACCAGATGACTTGAAGATGCTGCAGTGAAGTAGAATGCTTTCCTTAGCTATCCACAGCATTTATATGTTTTCCCTTTGGTTTTCTCTGGTCAAGTCTGCCCATGCTTCTATAAATGTAAGCAAGACCAAACAGTACTTTCAAATTTTTCACAGCAAATGCTGCTGTAGTACTGTGGTCTCATGGTGTGTGGCCCTCTGCCAAAACTCTGACCCTGTTGTGCACAGTTCAGCTGCTCTGTGGCTCTACCTGTTTTTCCTGTTGCTTACCTAGTCTCTGGCAGCAGCAGGGAGGAAGGCTGCAGCTGCAGGTGCAAGGCCAGCAAGAACCTGGCACAGCTGGGGAGCAGCTGCACTGAGCACCAAGGCAGGACAGGGAAGAAAAGATTTTACCAAACTGAATACCTTTTTTGCACCACAGCAGTCTCCAAACAGTAAAGCATTCTTGGATCTGTTCTGATTTCTCAGCAATAGAAAGTGGGCTGATGAGTGAGATTAACTGCAAAAAGGGTTGCCCCATCTTCAACTTTTTGAAAGTCCTGTGTGCTCCTTTACTAGAAGTGCAAGAAAGTCTATGTATTTCATGATATTCCTCAGCATAAGCTTCTCCAGAAATTTAGAATCAGAATTCAGGATAAGTAGTTTTCCACTCAGACTCAGTGTGGATGAATGCATAATGCCAACACATGGTGCTGTGTACATATAGTGGCAAAACAGGCACCAACAGCATCAGGAACATGTTGTACATCTGCAGTCAGGCAACAGAAGTCTTTGTGCAGCCTCTAGATTGTCCCTTAAGAAGCAATGTTTGAGATGGAGCTCTGGTAAATATGTACTCTGGTTGCAGTGCACTGTGATGCAATTTTTAAGCTGTGACCCAGGTAGGTTGATGCAGGTTGTGCTGCGGGTGTGCATTCTGTCCATTTTGTGCAAGGGAACCATGAGGAATCTTATTTATAATCCATGAGACATGCTCAGCCTGAACACAGGCTGGAGTGTTTCATCCAGAGTTATTGCAGAGTGGTTGCTTGGTGTTATGTGTTTGGTGGTCCAAAAATCTGTCCCAGATTCTCAACTGGTGTAAATTAATCCATCTCTATTAAGTTTGGGAGTGCTGCAATAATTTACAGCAGCTGGTCCAGCATGTGAGTGAGTGACAGCTTACACCCATAACACTCTCAGCAACAGCAAGAGTTGCTGCTGCTTTGTACCTCAGCCTTTGCAAACATGTTGCTTCTGCCTTTTTTCTCCTTGCTTTGCTCAAGGGAACAATATTTTAGACTGGTTTGCCCTAAATGCAATTAATATGAGGATAGTAACTACAGAAGAAAATCATTACAGTAAAATCCTAATTCAATTTTATTAGAATAGCTGTGTCTTTCTTCTAATTTCTGGTGAGATAGTCTCTGGTGTAAAATTTGGAAAGGAAATGAACCTTGTTATATATTTTCCATTTCCTTTGAAGGTTGAGAGTAGAATTGCTAGTACAACTATAGTGTCTTAATTATTTGTAATTTTTCAGAAATGTTTGACAAGGGTACAAATAATTTTTGAAACATTGCAATTTTATATTTTTACAGAGATGGAAAATATTCTGGGGATATATTGCATTTGGCTACCAGAATACTATACAAGGCTTTATAGTTTTTTATAAGTGTGAATAGTGAGACAGGGAGGCTAAGGATGTAATGTTTATGTAGTAAGCCAAATAAAGAAAAAATAGAAAGACAAAAGAAACAGCCATTTAAGCAAGGACCACCATGCTGACCAACAAATATCCATCCTGGCTGTTCTTTGAAGTCAGACACTTAATACCTTTGATGTCAACAGAAATCAAAGAGAAAACTGAAGCACCAAACTTGAAAGGTTAAGTTGCACGTTGGTCATGGCAAAATCTGATCTACACTGCAAATGTACAGAAATGCAGAAAAATCTTCCAGGGTTATTTTGTGGTTTGTTTCTTTTTAATGCAACACTTTTGCTGAGGGACTGCATGAGCAGAGATTCTTAGCAAGACCAGGCTAAAACTTAAGGCTTCTTTTTTCATTTCTGCTTTCATGTCAGAGAAACTGATCCCCAGCGCTAAGGGGTCAGGAGCTGTTCACAGGCTAAGGCAGAACTGTGAGTAAAGGAGGCACAGGTTTTCTGAAATCTTGTAAGTGGAAAGCAGTGGAAGACCTGGAGGAAGAATTGTGGTCTCCTCAAATGAAGCCATTGTCATTCTCCTACACTTTAGAGTCATCAGTACTGTCTGTGTTCAAAATATGTTCCATTATTCACCTGTATTCTCTGCTGAAAATGTAAGCTTTGTTTTCTTGACAAGAGTAACACAGATGTTAGTGATCCTACAAAATGCCATATGACAAATGGCAGAACTCTACAGGAGAAGAAAATCAGAAAAATGGATAGCTGATGTTTCAAATTTGCTATATTGCAGCCTAGCAATATCTTCTAGGTAATATTTTGGGGAGGGGATTGGTGGGGAGAGAGAAGTACCACAGTTAGTGTTGACTGTAAATTAAAGCAAGCTGCTGAAATTATGAAACAAATTAAAAAATGTTGATTTTTTTTTCAAGCATTTACAATGGCTGTCAAAAGACGTAACATTTCACACTCTTAATACGGTTTTTTTTCTTAAAAACAATTAGTGTCTGTCCTCTCAGAGAAATGATGCTCTCATATTTTCATATGCTTCATTGCTGCATAAAACAGATCTGGAAATAAAAATTGGTTTCTTTCAGCAGTGTATTTATAAGGAGAATTTGACTGCCTGTATTTTTGGCAATGAAATTTTCTGCTGTAAGCACTCAGTTGTTAAAAAAAGGAACAGAACACGCAGGCAGTAAGAAGGTGTGTAGTTAAAACCTGCTTTAGTTTTTCCCAAGCTATTACAAACAATCATTAATCAAGAGAAATAGAGTGTACTTGATAACTTGATAAGGTTTTGTGAGTGCACATGTTTATTGACGCACAGATGCGTGAGAGCAAGCAGTTAGAATTCGATAATGTTTAAAAACATAACTTGCTTTTGAACAGAATCTAAACAATACTCTTGTGCCAGAATTAAGCTATCAGTTTCAACATGTGAATGTGTTGAATCAGATCCCTTTGTAAAATATCAGCTCTGTAGTTATTGACAAGAGAGTCATCACAGGACCCACTTTTCTGGGCTTAAAGCATCAGCCTGAAAGTATTAAATAACATCTGGCAGTGAGCTGCACTTTGTAAAACATATTTTTGAAATCAGCTTAACATATTTTGTCTAAACAAGCCAAGAAATTAAGATGCAGAGGAAAGAAAAGCATTCCAGTTGCAGATAAAAATAATTGCTGAAGTACTATCTGGAGACACCAAGTAATTGCAGAAGTGTGATTGAGTGGGGGTAGCAAGTATTTTGTATTTTAACTGTAAAGCAGCACATCAGAAAAGAAAACAGAAGGTCTTTAATATGGTACTGTCATTAAAAAAAGGTTCGGTTAAGCAAGTATATTGTACACAGAGAAGTACTATGTTTGTTAGAATGTGTATGGAAGGAACTGAGAATAATTAGACTTATAATAGGAGTTTTTGGCTCTGGTTCTGCACTGTTTCAAAGCCTCAACTGTTCTTGAATCCTTAATAAGTTAAGGAATGAGTACAGCAGCAGAGAGAGCAGGCAGAATCTGTTGTAGCAGCTTGCCTGCACCAGTTTGCCAAAATCTAAATAGCCCTTTAAAAAAAGGCTTATTTTTTGCTGATGACATCATTCCTGCCACTGTCAAAGTGTGACAAGCCTTGGCTTGCCTAGAGCAGAAGAAAAAACCTTTCTAAAATTGACACTGCACAGGTTTAAACCTATACAAGGACTACTCTAAATGTAGGATATTTATTATACTCTCTATCCATGCTCCAAGTTTTCACTTACAAATAGGGTTTTTTTTCTCAGGCATTTTGACTTGGTAAATCTTTGAACAATGCTTTTTAAATGCTTAAGTTGTTCTTTGTGGTTTTGTTATGGCTGTCTTAGCTTAGACATTGGACTGTTTTGATATCAGTGCCCACAACTTGCCTTTTTTCCCATAGCAATTAATTTTGAGATAACTGGAAATGTCTGTATAAAGTCAGGAAAGCCACAGGTCTTTCTGGAGTTATTCTTAATGCATGCTTTCCATAGGACCATACTAAGCTTATCTCTTTTTTTTTTTTTTTTCTTTTGATTTCTTATTTCTTCTGATCTGAACAAATATGGAGAAGATGCTTTATGAATGCTTTTTTTAACACTCCTATTATTTGCCATTTTAAGCATCATCACCAGCTGTGAATTGTACAGTGAATAATTAATGTTGAATGGCGACCTTGAACATCATAAAGCTGATTAGTAAGACAATGCATCTGGGAGAAAAACTTTAAGGCTGTGCTTGTAAAAGAATATCAAAACAGCTTAACACAGTAGGGAAAAGCCCCCTGGAGTCCTTTTAAAACCAATTGCCTACAAACACTTCTAAAAAGAACAACTCTGTAGTGGGGGAAAAAAAAAAGCCCCATGTGTAAAAATCCTATGAAGTTCAGAAAATAAAACAGCCTTTATACTTAACTGTAACAGAGATATTTGCAGTCAAACACTGCATAACATTATATAAAGGGTATAGTCAACCAGAATAGAGCATATTTGTCTTCTTTTTAGTTCACATTGTTACGGCACAGTTGTTTTCTAGTTCACTGGATTCTTAACTCATTCATAAACAAGGACAGTACACAGCTTCCCTGGTACTTCAAAGCAGAAAATATTTGCCCTGCTTCCCTGTTGCAGAGAGTGCTGGCAAACTGCTTAGAAACCCAGGCAAAACTCTTTATTTTTGCACACTGGCAAAGCTCAGTATGATGGCAATTTCCGAAAGAATGAATACTTTTTTTTTTTCCTGGAAAAAAATAATGTGTAATTTAGATTATTTTTTAAAAAAAAAATGATTTGCCCAGTGCACATTTGCTAAATGTCATTTCCTTCTGCTAGCTGGGAGTGGGGAGTGTGTCCTGTCCTCAAAGTTCATGTTGGCTGAAAGAACTAAGTAGCTATAAAAGGTGGGAGAAAGGAAGCAGCAACTCTTTGAACAGCCAAAGAGAAGTAGTTCAAAGCATGAGATGCAAAGATATTGAGGCACATACCTGAGATGATGAAGGAGCTGATTGACAATAACTTTGTATTTCTCCCAAACTGATATATTTAAGCTTCTGAGTTAGACCAACTGGTGTGGAATGGGCCCTTGTCTTACATGGCAGGGGAAGGAGTATGTGCAACTCCTTGAGCTACCCAGGGGCACATCTGTTGGTGGGTGACAAAGCTGGACTGGTCTTAGGCAAAACTGTTTTAATCAAGGTCAGTGAGTATTGATGAGCATCTGTGTAGCCATTCCAAGGGAGCAAACAGACAGGGAGTATTGGTTTTATTATGAAAACACAACACGGTCCAGTTACGACTTGCAGCAGCTTTAAGTCAAGCAAATCTCCTCTTCATTTTGTTTTTCTAAACCCTGTTATAAGCCCTAAATATAGACTACAGAATTCATGCAATAACTTTGGTTTTCCTCACAGATCGTTACATCTGTTCATATTGAAAAGAATTAAGCAGCATCTTTTTGTTAAATGGTTTGATTTAGTTCAGCGACTACATTTCAGTTTTGATTGGATGGTTTTCAATGATGAACATTTTTAAATATTGTAAACAAATTTAAATGAAGAAAAAGTCAGCACATAAACAGAATATTCTGGCTATTTTTTTTTTCTAGTTATGGGTCACACCACTTTTGGAGATTTAATTCCAATTTTGGATAATTTAAAATCAAAAATCTTTCAAAATGTTGCAGTTTGGAAAACATCTACTGCTCAGCCTTAGCCTCTTAGGAATCAGGACTGATTTCCTAGAAAACTGAATAAACAGCCCCTTACACCTTCAGGGCAGCCAAAAATATCCCCAAATTTGGCCTGAATTTGGCAAGTAGTTTGTCAGAGATGAAGATTCATTCTATGACAACATTTAAAATCTGTAATATTCATTTTGAAAATCACTACAAAAACCAGCTAAATCTGAAAATTATGCAAAATTTAGATTGGGACCAATGTAATTAAAATTATTTTTATACTATAGTGTATAACACAGTGCATTGTTGAATCCCTTTCTAGTAGACTTCCTTGCTTTTACCATGTTGGTCTCATGATAGAGGTAAAATCAGGTTGAACAGACAAAAACCTTGTGAGTTCTGTGCTGCAGATCTAAGAAGTTTTTAAAAATCTTTCTAAAATTTTAAAACGTGGTGAGTGATTTTGTCCATATAGGAAAACTTCCAGTGGTCTAATTTAATATGCTTATTAATCATATACAGCTATACTTTATCAAATAAATTTGCTGTAGTTACTGTGGATTATCCACAGATGGATTGAATGTTTTTCATGTGGTTTTTTTTTCTAGAAATAGATCAAGATAAAATACTTTTAATTCTAATTTAAATACAAAGCAGAAATAATTATTACTCTGTCATGAAAGCTAAACCGAATTTTTAAAGTGTTTTAGTTCCATGGTTCCAGGTCAAAGCAATTCAGAATTTTTAACCAGTCTCTGAAACACATGAAGATTCAGGTTACCCAATATTTGAATTTATTTCATTCTGCTTGAATGTTAACTAGCTTAACTGCACACCTCTTTTTATTCTGTTGGGGTTTTGGTTTCTTTCCCCCACCCCCAAATACTATACTATCAGCCAAGAATAACTTGGGACTGAATTCAGGACTGCTTTTTAATGTTTTCAAAACATTGCAGGAATGTATCTGATGCTTTTTCATTCTAGACTCAATTTATTATTTTTTTTTGCACACTTAGGACAACAAACAACACCCTGAAAGCAGCAAAGTGCTCATGCCAGAGCTGCAGAGAACAAAAGTTCTGAACCCAAACCCAAAATGCTGGGCTATAGGAAAAGCTGCCTGGCACCTCTCTGGCTTCAGGCCTGTCAGCATCCAGAAAACATATTGTGTCAGTGTGGGCAAGTTTTGTTCCACTTGGATTGCCAAAACTCTTGTAAATATCAGAGCACTTTGACTTTTCTGGTCCTGAGCTTTCTATGTGTTTATCAGAACTCTTCATCTCTGTTTTCTTAATAATTGCCTCCTTTTCTTGCAGACAGACTTTGAATGGTGACATCTGTGCCTGTGTGAGAATGGGTAACTGGTTTAGCTTGTAATTTAATGGGTGAAAATGTATGTATTTTGATTTGTGTTTTTACTATTGAGCTGATGCCCAGGAAGTTCCACCTGAATATGAGGAAGAACTTTTTTACTGTGCAGTCACTGAGCACTGAACAAATTGCCCAGAGAGGTTGTGGATTCTCCCTCACTGGAGATATTCAAGAGCTGTCTGGACATAATCCTGAGCTGTGTGCTCTGGGGTGGCACTGCTTGAGCAGGGAGGTTGGACCTGCTGTGGTTCCTTCCAACCTAATTTATTCTGTGATTATATTGCTTTTTCTTTATGCATCAAGCAATATTTGAGCAGGTTTCAGATGGAGTGAGAGAGAAAAGGGATAGCTAATCAGGTAATCACAATCTCAGAATCACAGGATAAGTCCTGTTTGGGCACTCATTGGCTTATAGTGACATTAAAGGATGTTTATCCACATCCTATATATATATATTTATTATAGTGACATTAAAAGGACATTAATGGCCTTACAGATCTTGTGACATATATCTATTATCATGAAGCAGCAGACACAGAGGAATCCCCACATGAACTTTATGAAACTTAGTAGCTCTCCTTCGTATGTCTATTAGGAGTGAATTCAGAAAAGCTTTTACATTCAGTCTAGAGCCCAGTTAGGTCTGTGATGATTTCAAACTCTGCCTTGTGTGGTGCAGTTTGATCACTGTGCTGTGCCACCAACTGTTTGTCCAGCTGGTAAAAGACATTGTCCTGAAGGCTTTCAGCATCTTGGGTATCTGATTGGAGTTAAAGTGTAGGAGAAATATGTTATTTGCAGCCTATTCTGAGCCCTCTGCATTGCCTCATCTCATACCAGTTCCTCCTTGCTTTGGGGCCAAGTCCTGTGTCAAGAGCTTTATCTGAGGCTGTGAGTAGCCACACTCTAAAATGACAAAAAACTGTTTTGACATCTGATCATGTATTTGTTGAGGGATGTCTATGAGTGTTCTTTGTCATGTACCTTAGTGCAGCCAAACCCCAAAATGTACTTGCAAAGGGGGAAAACATGAATCTTGCCTCCTCTCAAATAGCATGACAAGGTACTGCCCAGAACTCTGTCAGTTCCTTCATTCTTTAGTCCCTCAGCTTGAACCAGTGTAGGCATCCTCTGTAGGTAGAGCTGGGGAAAACAGAAGCTGTGCTCTTGGGGAAAAATTGTAGGAAATCTGTCAGGACAATTATTGAGCAGGGAATGAACCTAGGTACATCAGACTTTTTTAAATCTTAGAACCTGCATTGTTCCATGAGACAGGAATGGCCCCTTATCATGGTGTTTTGTTGTGCATTATCTAGTGGTACACAATCATGC
Source organism: Acanthisitta chloris (assembly GCF_000695815.1). Classification (NCBI taxonomy): domain Eukaryota; kingdom Metazoa; phylum Chordata; class Aves; order Passeriformes; family Acanthisittidae; genus Acanthisitta; species Acanthisitta chloris. The sequence continues at coordinate 27,982 of NW_008669735.1, forward strand.
TGCTTGTTTTACACAGATCATTAAGCAACTGTGAGTAGCATTGCACTGGAATAGTTTCCTGTTTCAATTGTTGCAGCTGCATGTTTATTCTGAAACGTTCACTCAAAATTAAGCTGGCAGCTTTGGTCTACCACTTGCCCCCTTAGTGAAGTAGGAAATTCTATGGTTATGGACTCTGTAGTGACTTGTGTTTTATTTTTCACATTGATTGACTGCCATCACAACTCACATGGGGCATTTATAATAGCTGGTTGTGTGATGTTTCTATCGGGTTTTCTTTGCTGTCTTGGAAAATTCATCAGAGTTTGGTTTGGGATGATTCATGTGTCAGAGTCAACAGTATCTATTTATATTCTTGCATTGTTTCCAAAGAGAAAGAAGTGCAAGTCAAGATTTGAAAGCAATTAGACAATAGCTGTCCTATTAAATATTAGAATGACTGAAAAATTTCATTCCAAATTGTTTAATTTACTGAGATGAAAGATAAAAATCGCTTTAATTTCATGAAAGAGAAATTTCTTCAGATGAGTATGTTATGTACACTTCAGTAGCTAAATCACAAAATTCATCTAGTTCTCAGATGAAAGATTATAAATTAGTCTTGTGCAGTGATACTTTGCAAAACTGGGAAGAACTGTGGAATATAAAACCAGAGTAGAAAAAATCGTTCAAACAATGTGAACTCATTGCAAAATCTGTGTAACTTAAAAGCTGAAGGATACTATGGCATGCTGTGGTTGTTTTCCTCTCCCCAGAATATGGTTTTCCATATAAATTTTATTATGGCTTTAACAATATTGGAGGAAAAATATATTCATTCTGTCTGCATGAACATTTCTTACCTTTGTTGTTCTCTTAGCTTTTGTGTGTTCAGCTTTCATCTCCAGTTAACTGTACTATCCCTTTAAATATAATGGAATTGTGCAGTTTAGATTTATTTTATGGAAAAGTGCTTGTTTATAGTTTCATGGAATAATTGCAAAGCAGTGTCTCAGAAGACTTTATCATGGAGTTACAAGGAGGAGGTAGGACGCAGTGATGATGATTTGTCAAGTAGATATATTATGTACTGTTGAATGCAGAGATAAAAATGCTCATCTTTGCTGAGAGGTAATGAAATGGACTTTCAGATTAATATCATTCTGACAAGGGAAATATTCAACGTATTTCTCTGCTGAAAGTCCAGTCTTTCCCCTCAGCCATGCAAAGTGCAGAGGTGACACAGAAGTATCCAGGCAATGGGAGGTACTGAAACTACAGAGCAGCTTTTGTACTCCAAATAAAAATAAAAGTGGGTTCTTTTCACAGCCCAGCCTGATGTATATGCTGGCAAAATAAATCAAGTGCTGGCCAGCTACAGATAGCTGGAATACTTTCCAGAGAACTCCATTTACCAAGAGTTCTGTAACTATCCAGACTATCAAAAGAGGGGTTTCCTATGAAACTCTGTGTGACATGGGAAGCAAATTAATGTGTGGTTTTATTAACAAAGATTATCTGATATGATATCATGTTGTAGTTATTCTAAAAATTACTGCCCACTAAGTGAAAAATGTCAGAAGAGATTGGCAAGGAATGTCTTGTGAGTATGAATGAACTTAACATGTGCCAGCCACGGGTAGGTGGAATGTGCCACTTAACAAATTATTCTATTTTTAGCACCCTAACCTTCTTCATATGCTTTCAATCAGGAGACGAGCCTTATGTATGTGAGGCAGCCAAAACAAGCTGCCAGTTGTGGCCTTTCCATTAGCTTTCCATGGTTTTAGTTTGCAGACCGAACACCAAAAAATCCTGCAGCAGCTGGCTGCAGAGTGCTGGCCCATTTGCTGTAGCCATGGTGTGGAATTTCTCTGTGTTGAGTATATTTAGACAGCAGCACACTTACAAATGTGTTGTAAAATTGGACGCCTGCCGGGGGAGGCTTGGGCCTCCTTGGTTTACTTACTAAGCCTATGTTTCAATGGAGAAGCAAATTTGATTTTTCTCCCCCCTCCCTTTCTTTTTCTTTCTCTTTTCCCTCCTCCCCCATCCCTCCTTTGCTAAAGAGGCATCAGTGACTGGTGAGAAGAACTGACCAACTTGACCTCCTCTCCCACTGGTGGTCATGAGAATAATACGGGAGGAGGTCAAAGGTTAGCTTTTGAATACTCTTAGGAGCTAATTTATTACAAGGAGGGAGTTTCACATTGGCTGAATTATTTTCTTGAAGAGAAGACCACACTTGAGTTTGTTTATGCCTTGTGTTCATTGGGAGTTCTCTTTAGGAGCCTTTCTATGCACCTGTGCAGAGCACAATAACAGCCCTTTTCTGCAGGGCGGAATAGGCGACAGCCAGAGAAAAAAAAAATGGGCTAGCCTGGAGCAGAACCTGGAGGTTATTTGATTACCAAATGGAGTCCAGAGGGTTTTTCATTGTAATTCCCTTCCCCCACACACACCTCTTTTGCCCTTATCCTGTTGCTGGATGTTTTTTGGCTGGTGGAACATGGGGA